>NC_133027.1:54792500-55092500 GCF_048771995.1 Taeniopygia guttata
ATAAGTTCACAGCTCAATTTCTGTCTCTATCTCTACTAATCATGCCACCAACTCAACCACAAAAACAGGCCTAACAGCTACACAGCTACACATCACTGAATAAGCTGAGTTGGAAGGGACCCATCAGGATCATTGAGCTCAAGTCCTGGCCCTGCACAGCACCATTCCCAAGAGTCACACCATGTGCCTGAGAGCATTTTCCAAACACGTCCTGAACTCTGTCAGGCTTGGTATTGTGACCACTTCCCTGGAGATCCTGTTCCAGTGCCCAACCACCCTCTGGGTGAAGAACCTTTAAATGATATCCAACCTAAACCTCCCCTGACACAACTCCAAGCCATTCCCTTGGGTCATGTCACTGGTCATCACAGAGAAGAGATCAGTAACTGCCCCTCCTCTTCCTCTTACAAGGATATTGAAGACTACAGTGAAGTCTCTGCTCAGTCTCTCCTTTTCCAGGCCAAACAGACCAAGTGAACTCAGCCACTCCCCATATGGCTTCCCCTCAAGGCCCTTCCTCATCTTTTTTGCTCTTCTTTGGACACTCTCTAACAATTCAACCTCTTTTTTATATTATGGTACCCCAAACTGCCCCCAGTACTCAAGGAGAGGCCACCGCAGTGCAGAGCAGAGCAAGACAATTCCCTCCCTTGCCCAGCTGCAATGCTGTGCCTGATGCCCCCCAGGCCATGCTTGGCCCTCCTGGCTGCCAGGGCACTGCTGACTCATATTCAACCTTCTGCCAATGAGAACCCCCAGGTCCCTTTCTGTGGCACTGCTTTTTAGCATCTCATCCCACCCTATTAAAACGTTCACAGTTTAGCCATAAAACAGTGTGACAGGGGACAATACAAGTTATTTAAAGTTTGTTCTAGAACCCATTTCTTTTTCTATTCGTTATTAAAACTTCTTTAGCAAACAAAAAGAAAAAGCTTCCAGCTAGACAATAGGAACAACTATTCAACTAAAAAAAAAGTCTCCTCTTTAAGAGCAACAAACAAGTTACCACAGCATTGGTGCAGAAACCAGAGAAATGAGTAAATGAGAGAAGAGTACATAAGTTATATAGACTAAAGTTTAAAAGGAGCTAAAGGAACAGAGCTCAAAATGAACATGGACAATATGAAAGCTGAGGACTTCTTAAGGGGAGATGAGCAGAAGACTGTGTATAAAATATTAAATTGTCATGCAGAAAGGACGATCAAATTAAATGCAAGCAAATGGAAGAGCTCTGACACTGAAAATGACAGAAGCTGTTATAAAAGGTCATTTCTCAAGTCTCAGAAGGAGATAAGTCCAAGATGGTAGAGAGATGATGGAAGAGTTTGGTCATCATATAAATCCAGAGTCTCAAGAAGATGACGAGACCCTCTCAGAAGAGATCTTCTGAGAAACAACATTAAGGTACATAAAGAATTAAGCTAGCAGTGAATCAATCACAAAACTTGGGCAAATGAATAAGAGAGGCAATGAGCAATACTGGGTTTAAAAATACACCTTCACACACACAGGCACTGCCAAACTAAAAGCCAAATCCTTGTGTACCAGAAGTGAAGATACTGCTCTAGTTTCTTATTTTGCAGTAAGAAAAGTGGTAGGTACTTTAATATGAGGCATATCTTTTCATGGAAACCTAGCAAGATGAAAGGAAGGTTAGAAAGAACAACAGTGCAAATGTATTTTGAAAGCAGTGAAAGTTTCTATACCGATGGGAAACAGCCAAGCTTCTAAATTTAGCGAAGGGTCCAATGAGACACGGACTGACAAATAACAAATTCAAGATATAACGGGCCCCAGTCTACAAAATCAGAGAATAGTTTAGTGTGGAAGGGACTACTGCAGGCCATCTGGTCCAAGCACTCTGCTCAAGCAGAGCCACCTAGATAGAGACAGCTGCCTAAGACCATGTCCAGACAATATCCCCAAGGATGGAGATTCCACAGTTTCCCTGAACAACCTGTGCCAGTGCACAGTAACCCACAAAGTTAAAAGAAAAAACAACCAGAACACACAAAAAACCAAAATCAAACAAAACAAAACACCACACCACACCAATTTTTTAAAAAACATGTTTATGAGTGTTTCCTGGTACTCAGTGTCACTCTCCCTGTTTGAAAGACAGCATCAAAAACCTCACTGATGTAAGCAAACAGTATTTGCTGATGTCCCTCACAGATCTGGAAATGACTTCAAGTATGAGCTGTTCCATCACCTTCCTAGAATCAAGGTTAAACAGAGGAGCCTAACCCTTCCTGTGTTCTCCTTGCATAACCTCCTATTAAAATGATGTCTTATCATAAACTTTTCTCAGTGTCTTGGTTTGAAATTGCAACCTAAGACACTCAGCAATGCTTCATACTTTCCCTGGTGTCAAATTGAAGCTCTGCATTTCCTTACTGGCTTTAACACCTTTTATTTAATCACGAAGACAATTATAACATTGTCTCCTGCAATGTTATGCTTAAAGATGGACTGAAGTACTACAAAAAAATCTAAGATAAAAACCAAAAATATATGTAATTTTTTCATAATAAACAAGCTGAGAACAGCAAACACAAAGAGAGATTTGTCTTTATCTTCTATCTTTGACCTTTCCTCTTTAGACTTACAAATCAGAGTCTTCCTCTACAGGTGCCCTACAGAATCAAGTAAATGTTAAATGGATGATTACTTCACACACTACTCTTTGTAGTGAGTGAGGAAATTGTGAGGAAAATATTTTAGGTAGATTACATTGGGAGAGGGCAATGTGACAGCAAAGCTCTTTAACACACTCGAAGAAAAATACACAATGCTAACAATTTCGTTTCTTCCTTTATATCTTGTAGCCAAATCACTACTTGCTATTGAACAGATTTAGAATATAAATTGTGTGACATATTTAGAATATAAATTATGTAAGCAAGTAATGTGTCTCTTCTCTCATCAGATTTGGTCCTCAGCAAGATCTCTGATGAACAGACAGCACAAATTATCTAACCATTTTGGACAAAACTTACTGATATGCCATCAAACTTAGGTTTACTTGTGCAATTGAAAAAAAGAAACTCTCAACAGAAAACTTACAATAGACACATAAAGTTCTAGCAAGAAATCACTATTTTAGGGTAGAAATATTTACAATCAGAATAGCAGAAATACTACAATTTAACAAAATAATGTAATGTTACTTTATGGCTTCCCAGGGAATTGAGCTCAAGGACTTTAAACTTGTCGTTTTATCTGCAAATCTGCACTGGAGTTTCAATAAAACTAACTATTACAAGAATACTTAACTGTATTATAGTATTTTCAGGCAGATACAAGTTGGATTTAATCTCTCCACTTCTTAAATGAAAAAGCATTCTCCCTGGGTTGGCTTTTGAAAATACCGTAAGCCCGAAGGTTAGATCTACTTTAGACTGTGCAATGAAGCCGTTGCTTTTGAAATCAATCATCTATGTGTGTCCTGAGGGCACAGTGCCCAAAGCACAGCAAGGAGAACAGAGAAACACTATCCTGACAATCTTACCACTTCGGCACGCAAGTGAACACATATCCCTTCATGTTACATGTTGCAAAGAAGCTAAGTGCAAGAAAAACTATGGTGGAAAACTGTCCAGGTAGACACTGATAGACACTGCCAGGACTAGTCAGAGCATAAATTTGCCACTCGGTCTTTAGATTTTAAGGCTGAATTAAGTATTTTCAGGAAAACATGAGCTTGATGCTAAATAATAGCTAAAAGATAATTCAAGAGTTAAAATAGAAAATTTAGAAAAGAATATTGAACATTTCTTCACAAAATTATAAGCCACATCCAGAATTCTTATGTGGTTATAGTTTTCCATCTCCTAAGGGTTATAATAGAAATAATAAAGGCTTAGAGAACATTTGAAAGGAAAAAAAGGAAAAGAAATCTCACACTTCACTATTGGACTAACTTCTCTTTTTTCAAATTAGACAATGCAGTTACATATTGAACTAGAACTTGTACAAGTATTACATGCCTGTGTTTTCACAATATCTTTTCAGTTATCATTTGGTAGCATACTCACAAAGGTGTATAATACAAAGTATTTTTTGGTATGCCATTACCTAAAACAGCATGCAATTTTCTAGGGAAAAGAAAGAAAAGATGCAGCAGGATAAGCTGCTAAAAGGTATCATTTTTTTATATTCCTACTATATCTCATCTGAGAATGAAAACTTCATAGAAGATGAAAATATTTGAAGAGCTTCAGATTTGGGATTTGTTTTGTTTTTTTAAAGCCAGAAGGAAAAATATGAACTGTTTTAGTGGACAATGTGTGTCCTAATGCTTGCATCACTTGTTACTATAAATAAACTTTTTAGAAATTAAAAATTAAAATAAAAACACTAGCCTCTCCACAAAAGCTGTAGTCTTCTCTGTTTCTTAATTTTCTCTGTTATAACTTAAAGCTCAGAATTGGCTCTGCACTACCAAGTTATCATTTAAAGGTTACAATACAGAACATAATGCAGAGCTATACATTCAGAAAAAAAATACTTCATAGAGAACAAAACCCAAGAAAAGTATACAATTTTTTAACACAATATAAAAATCAATACATTATAGCCAACACATAATCTGGATGCAATGAATGAAGCAACAAACATAACAAAAATATTGCTGATTTTGAAATTAAACACTTCAGTAGCAGAGGGATATAAGCAATTTGTAATAAAACAGCCTCAAAGTATGACCAAAAGCTTCCTCCCTCATTTTTTGCCATATCACAATCCACAAGCATGGTGAAGTTCTGTCCTCTCCTTGCATACACTTTGAAGGAACAAAGACAGACACTAGGTCTTTTTGTTTGCATTTCATCTCTGTGTATTCTCATCTAGAAATACATTTGCAAACCCTTTTTCTGTGGGGTTGATTCCATCATACCCCTCATCCAAAGTGGTCTCCCTCTGTCTAAACTGAACCTCAGCCTGCCTTTCTGACAATCTTAGAGAAGAGCCGCACAAGTTACAACCGCCCTTTTACTCTTTCCCTCCACACTTGATCTCAGGTGAGCACTTCTTTTCTCAAGTATCACAGGTACCATCATTCAATACTGACACGTTCCTTCAAGCCTCTTCATGTGTCATTCACTCCTCCTATACCCAGTTTTTGAAGGATAACTAAAAAGCTTCTCTGAGAAACACTCTCTTCCAGCTTTCATCTACCCTTAACCCGATCACTTTGGCATCTCTTCTCTGCCCTTGACAAATGAGTCTTCTCCCACATTTATCTATTCACAGCACTGCTGAAAAGATTCTTTTTAAAGCCCATCACTTTGGCTGCATTCCACTTTCACTTCCTCTCTCTCCATGTTCAAAGAACAAACTTTATTTTGTTACCTTTCACTGTTTATGCCCACTTACAGAAAGCCAGCCAATTCAACTCAACAAAACTCATGGCAGCAACTGGCAGAAACCTATTCCTCTGTTGCTGTTGTTGGATTTGTTTTCCTCTGGTTTAGACAGTTAAAACAACACAGAGGGTTAGAGGGAAGAGGGAATGAGGGGTTAAATATACACACACACAAAAAAAAAAAAGGAAGATTACAAGACTCATTGCTAGAACAAGAAATAAGGCAGATGTGTTTAGACAGAGATGAGAAAGCACAGAGGCTTTGGAAAGCAAACCCTTTGGTTGTCTATGCTTCCTCCTTTTAGTTGCCCATAGGTATTCAGTGTGGGGAAGGGGAAATCTTACCATACTACTCATCTAAGTTGCCAACATCATCTTTTTAAGAGTCAGAATGGTCAACCTGGCAACGGCACAAGGGTTGTGAGTAGCTAACAAAATACAACGTTTCAGATTTTTTTTAAGATATTTTACTTATAGATGCCCTGATACCATCTCTGAAGTTGTGAATGAAGTGCAAGTACAGCTCAAAGCTGACAGCCAGACCAAGTGGCCAACAGCATTACTCTGCAGTCTTGCACTGCTTGCATCTCATACCACCTACAGAGCAAGGAGAGTTGAAAATGACTGACTTTGCCAGCACATACTTTACTATCCAAAGAAAAGAGGGAGACACTGTCAGCACCTTACTAGCGATCCACACACCATTGTGCTTTTGTCTTGATCATTATCCAGACCAGTTATATGGAAACCACTCCTCATCATCCAGCCCAAATTAGTACCAGCTAGAGTTAACTTGGTAGACATCAAAACGCCATTACAGCTGCAAGCTCTGAAGGAGACAGCCTTCATTTTTGTGATCCAGGAAGGGAGATATGCTGCAGGGGTTAGGGGAAAGTTGAGGCATATCAACACAATTTTGATCCCATCAGCTCAACATCTTCCTTGTCCATAGCCCTCTCACTAAAGTGAACTATTACCTTCTGGTGGCAGAAACAATCACCTTCAAATCAGGATAAATCACAGAATGGGTCAGATTCGACGGGACCACAGTGGATCATTTGGTCCAAACCCCCTGCTCAAGCAGGGTCAGCCTAGAGCATGTTACTCAGAATGCTGTCCAGACAGTTCTTGCATATCTCCGGTGAAGGAGAATCCACAGCCTTTCTGGGCAGGCTGTTTCTGTGCATGGTCACCTACACAGTAAAGAAGTCCATCCTCATTTTCAGGTGGAACTTAGTGTGAATCAGATTCTGACATTGGTTGTATTGCTCAGCTGAGTGCAATACTATTAAGAACAGCCTAGCTCCATTGTCTTAACACTTTCCCTTGAAATAATGAAACAAAATAAAACAAACCAAAAATTTAAAAATTCATTTTTAGGGACAACCAGATCAGTTATATAAAGATGAGTTACATTTTGTAGCACAAAATCACCACTCAGAATTTGCTGCAAGACTCTCTAATAATCCTTCTCATAGACTAGTCAACATAGCAGAGCTAATTTTTAGCACTGGCTATCTTCTGAAGTCCTAAGTTTGACACACCATTTTGTAGACTTATAGCAAAAAATGCTGATGACTGATGCTGTTTAGAAGATATACTGAGACAGTCCACTAACAAATCTATCCAGAATAATCCCTAAGTGATCTGTTCCTATTCTGCAAAACAAGCAACTGTTTTCAGTCTATGCAAGAACAGTTCAACAGAACAGACCATAAGAGTGGGTATGAGGACTAGTGCTCCACATTTTCAAAGCTCTAATTGGTGCTACTCTTCAATCCACATAGTAGTTATCTATGCTGGTGTCTTCTGTCTGGATAACTATTGTTAATACTTTTTTAAATCCCGAGGGAAGAAGGAATTGCAAACTGGCATTTACAGCGTGCTTTTACTGCAATTGGCATATTTTCCACCTCTAGTAATGCTTTTGCGAGTCAGTAGCAGAGCATTTCCAAAAAAGAGCTCTAACAAAACAATCCACATCTGTTCTCTTTCAGCAACGCTCTCAGTAGGTCTCTGACTTACTATGGCCACCTGATAAAATTGGATGCGGCACCCTCCCTCTAAGCCCAAAAATCACAATAATAGCCTACACAGCAGCAAATTTGGATCTACCCAGGGATCCCTTATATTCTCTGGACATCTGCTCTTCAGTGCTGCTACTCCACAGCCTGAATATCCTGCATCAGTCTGGGCTCACCTACCTTACATGTATCTGTTGTGCAACTCCACACTACTCTGAGTGTCATTTCAGACTACAGATGGCATCCCTATCCTAGCTGCCACTGCTGAGTCACACTGCTCTGCCATTTGCTCACTTTGAATACGCATTTGCTAAAACAGTCACAAATACTGAAGGCTCATCTGACTTATTGTACCCAGATCTGTTTTGGTATCAGACATCACGGTTTTTTTCTTACTTGCTGCCAGCTTTGTCACATCACAGTTGGTCAGTGGCAGCTCACTAGAAAAGGATAAGAAACCACACAGAAAAGATGTTTTACTCAGCCTCACTACTTCAGGATGCTTCTAAAGCACCTGCATGCTGGCCAGAGAGGCCCTTGGTGCACACATGCAGCCTGGGACCCAGCTGCATTACAGCTGAGTGGAGCACAACTGCATGCAGATATGGCAAGCAAAAAACTCACAGAGCACAGGCTTCAACCCAGAGCAGTCACGGGCTAATACAGGAAATTTCTTTTCCAAAAACTGCTGTGGTTTGATTTTTACACACACATCAACAGCAGCAGTAATGAAATTTGATAGCTGATTGCCAGAAATATTTTGCTACCAACCTTCTAATATCCATCTACTTCAACCCACTCAATACTACTACATTCAATCCATAAATTAGAGAATTAGAAAATATTAAAGAGTTAAAGTGCTAGAAATAAATGAATTTGTTAGATAGCAGGCAACCCAACATGAAGGAGACTGACTGTCAGAAAAAATTTTTATTCCTTCAGCATTCAGTTATAAATAGGCATGCAGGTCCAAATCCACTCTTACATTTTGTGCAGAAAATGTTAGGCAAAACAAGTGTTCTCAAATATTATTCAAGACAAGTGACTACCCACCACATGACAATTTTGCAATTAATATTTCTTAAAACAACAGAGGAGAGAATCTTCACTAACTCTGAATCAATTAGCAAATAAAAACCACAAAAAGACAGGATCCCACCTAATCCTCAAATCTCTTTCACCAGAGTAGGAATAGCACTATCAGGATACAGTGGGTTTTAGAAAAGGAACTTTCACCATACTGATGAAGCAAGGCCATTTCCTCAGCTCACCCCATCATCCTTAAATCTGTACATTATAAAGAGGAAATGTAGAAGAATATATGAACTTCATACTACCAAATCCAATCATACTTGTTTAGAAATAGTGAAAGACTATTAGAAGCAGTTCAGATAGAAGAAGACAAAAAGAACTAAAGACTGTTTTCCTTAGGCCGGAAGTTGTTATATGAATGCTACTCTGAAGAGGGTTGTCTTTTTTTACCATCAGGAATAAGTGGACATTTTCATTCTTTGATACACTAATTTAATTCTTTGCTGCTTTTAGGTCTTGCAAACCAGAAATTCACAACTCTAATTTCAGAAAGTAAGCAGAGGAGGATCTAATTTGAATTAGTTTTAAATTATACAGTCATAAATGAATTCAGTTTATTCAATCAACATTTTCAGGTCACCTTTAAACCTCCTGTTACCAATTCATATGCTAGACTAATTGCTTCAGATTCAACTTTCTTTTCTCTGAAGAGGAAAATCATGAAAATTAAATGCTCTTACATTTCTACAAGATGCAAACACTGGTGCTTTAATCTGCAAGCAACTAGCTGACAGAAAGTAGTCAGAGCTTTGAATACACTGGATGTACAAATATACCAGTTGGCCTATGGGTGGGGGCAGTGAACATTGCTGCTGATGTAAAGAATTCAAGAAAAAGAAAGTGTCAGTTCAAGAAGAGAAAGAAGATGAGGAGCAGCACTGGAGTGACAGAGTTGTGCCCTAGGACATAACCCTGCCGAATAGTCCTCTCGTCAGCTGTGCCTGAAATATGTATAATCAATGTGAAGTAAGCCTTAGTTGTTACTCAGTATTAAATATAGTAGGAATACATAAGTGCAGATTGATGCTAAAATTACAAGAACTTTTTAACACAGATATTTGAGTCGAGATGTTATGCATACAGGGGCTATTTACACACATGGCAATGCTTCAAACACAGAAGCCTTCTTCAACTCAGGCTGTCAAAAATAGAAGGGAATGGGTGGGAGGAGAGGTGCTCCTCTTTATCAGCAGCATCTTAATTTAAATGGATAAGGTGAAAGGCAAAAGAAAGTATTAAAATGTGCAAGAGAAGGATAACAGTGAATAAGCATTAGGTGTTATACTTGATTTTTCCAAGAAAAAATATTTGATATCAAATTATTTTTATATAAACCATCAAAATAAATCAAACAGAATGAATACTTGGAAAAAATCAATAAAAATATTTCTAGTGAGAATCACTGTTGTTAATTACTTCATGATGAATTATCACAAAAAATGTCAAACTCCCAATTAAATGAACAAGTCTTAAGTCAGTCAGTGCCTAAAGACACCATTTACAAAAGTAACAAGTAGCTTTAGTCTACTTTAGGTTTACTCATTTATAAAAGGAAGACTTCAAATACTGTTCTGAAGAAAAAAAATGCTTTATATATCCTCCTAATATAAGCAAGGATCAAATAGTGGTAAAATTTCTGCATTTCTATTTTTAATCAAATATGTAATATTAGAATGAACAAAAATATACTTACAAGTAACATTTTTAATAAAATGGAATTTACCCAGGGGCACTGGCAAGAAGACACTTTTTCTCAGTGTTTCACTCCCCTTGCACTGACAGAGGGCTGATGATCAGAAGCAGTTACTGCGTTGGTTCAATAGAGCATTACTCAATATAGCTTCATTGTAAAAGGCTTGGAGATTTTCACCTACCCTATTTGAAATACTCTATTTTAATTCTTTCTACTCCATTTTAATTTTGTGAGAACCAAGTCCTGCAAAAACTAGAACAATTTCAGCTTTTACTAAGAGCTACCTGTACTACACTTGTATTTCTTCAACAATATAACATAGTGTTTAAAAAATCAGAAGTTATTCTTACATATGCATTTGCTTTCAAATTATTTCTTGAGAGATTAGTAGGTAGTATCTGCTTTAGAGGAATCTCTAAAGACAGGGTGGATTAACAATTACTAAACAATCAGTTTTGTTTCAGTTCATCTCAAAGCCTACAATACATCCTGAGGTTTGATGACAAACTACTGCAACAGCTCCTTGCTGGGCCACTGCTGTTCCTAATTAGCTTTTCTGGAGTGTCAGAACATGAAACTTCCAGAGATGACGGTCCTTACCATGCTTTTGGCTATGTATCAGTCACTCATTATAGCTTCACAACTTGCTAACTGAGAAAAGAGCAGCAGAGAGCTTTAAATTGCTAGAAAAGAAAACAGGACCATTTTGTTGTTGTTGTTGAAACTTTCATCAAACTATACAGAATTCATTTCTATGTTTTAGATGCCGAGGATGCTTCATTATTGTGTCACAAGTACAAAACTTCCCTGGAAGAAAGTGAGAGAGAACATGAACTTCCACTACATATAGGAGCTTTGATAGAACCACCTACCTGACCACCCACTCTCCTGGTTAGTAAGTGAAAGCAACTGAATGGTCATTAAATTGCTCCAATTCAATTTACTCTTAATTTAGCACTTCCTTCTTGCTTACTAAGCAGAGAGAGGAAAGCAAAAATTTGGAAGGGAAGGGAATTATGCTACAGAGGGTAAGAATTACTTTCTATCAAGGTTCCACAATTTTTCCTCCATAATGCATGACCTGACAGGGGACCAAATTGCTTTGATAGCATACAAATCCCTCTCACAGATTTCTCTTCACTCTGACTTTCTTCCAAATGTAGCACTTGTGATTGTCTTCCATCTTATCTGTCTGCATACTAAGAATTGTAATTTTATTTCTATAATTCATCTTTTATAGCAGCAACTAAAATGGAAAAAATACAAAATAGAGAATACCAGTGCTGTGTTCTGTCCTACAAGCAAAATGTGGGCACACAGAACAGCAGTTTTTTATCCTAGAGGACATTACCAGCAGTATTAGCTTTTGATTAAAAGGTCAGTATAGATTTAGCCTAGAAGTGAAGATACATTGACTTAGCGTTAAAACATAGCAATGTGCAATAAAGAGTTCTCAGGTATGACAAAAAAAATGGACCTTATCTACACTATGTTTTTAAGATTTCTTGTGAAATATAAAAGTGTTTGTCCATGTTTCTCCCTCCTCTCCAGGAGATATTTCTGTGCTTTGTCCTGTGATGGAAACCAAGTTCTGTCCTTCAGCAACATCATGTTAGCACTTTACAACTGGAAAAGTAAAGTATAACAGCTTTAGAGTTTTAATAGAGTGAGGATATTTTGGTGTTGCTTGCAGGAAAGGAGGGGATGTTCTAAAAAGCTGACAGAAAAAAAATAACATTCTAAATATAAAGGCAACAAGAATAAAAGTGTCCAGTACAAGAACTGTAGCTATGGCTTAAAATATTTTCTCTAACAGGCAATGATTAGGGAATGAGTCTGAAAAGCTTAGCCATTTTGATATCTAAGGCTAGGAATTTGGCTAATGGAGTAAAGAACACCAAGTCTAATTATGTCCTTTATTAATGAAAATGCATATGCGACTAAAGAGTTGTCACCACCACCTGAAAATATCCACTCTCATGTGCAAATCCCACTAATTACTGAAATCCAGAGTGTTTTTTTTATCGAAGAGACAAAGCCAAGTCCAGGAAGAACAGTGAAATCCCTCTTAATGAGCACAAACATAAAAGATTTCCTTTTCTAATAAGAAAAACTGTGTTCCCATTATCAAGTAAGTGTTGCAGTTACAGCTTCCTAAGTAACACACACAAAATTAATCCACACTTCTCCAAAAGAAGGTGAGCTCCTCACAAATTACCTATTAAAAGGATGGAAGCACCACTGTCACTTCAGCCATGTGCCCACAGCCCTAAGGCCTCCCTGCATGTGCTCCTCCAAGGTCTGCCATCTGGTGCAACCACAGAACATCAGGTTATGGAAAGCAGTGATTTTCAGGCTCACTAAATACAGTCAGCACACCCACACTGAGCACACAGGGAGTTGCTCTGCCCCGGTTCTACAGCAGAAGCAAGTTTGCCTTGCCAGCACTCTGAGACACTGTAACTATGTCATTAACATAGTGGCCAGCCTGAATATAAAGCCTAGACTGGAAAAAAATCATATTAGCCTGGCCTGAGCTTTGCACTGGGTCAGCACAGCCCCTGGATGAGAGCTGACGTGATGTTCCTCAGGCTTGGAGCATGCTCAGCCATATCTGATGCAAAACACTCTATGGGCATACCCAGCGTTAGTCATCTGTGTGGAAAAAAAATGCAGCAGAAAGCTGTCATCACTTCTGGAAAATGGCCGTAACAGCTTATACTAGGAATTAAAGCAGGAAAAAAAGTTCAGTTAGGATTCAATATGCTAAACACTTATGAAAACAAGACAACTTTCAGCGCATAAGATGAAATTGTAAATCCAGTAAACAACAATAGTTTTATACTACAGCCCAGCCAAAAATGTTTCCATCTGTGGTGATTTTTTTGGATTTATTTTCCATAGAGAAGAAGTGGAGAAGAAGTCTCAAACAAAAAGTCCTTGCCATGAGGACCTAATGGTAAGTTTTCCCCCACACAAGTAGGAGGAAAAACCTTAAAACATTTTGCTCAAAGTCATAAAGCATTCTGATGTAGTTTGTGTAGTTTGCCACTTCTGAAAAAAATTAGTCGCACCAGAGCAAAAAGCCAACATAACACAGAGTAATGGCCAGATTTACATTAGCAATAATAACAGTGAAGTGAACCCTGACCTCCTAACACAGAGTACTGTGCTGTCAGCTAAATATCAGATTTATGAAGAAATCTTTGGTCAGAACAGTTTTTCAGGTCTGACCTAAATTTATACGCAAATCAAGACAATTCAAACACAATTCAGAAGCAGATAAAAGTCTCAAATAGGTACATTCTACATTACTTTCCCTAATTAGCAGGCTCACATTTTTGCTCACACCTACAAATCCTCTTGACCTTTTAGAAGGCAAGCTTGACAATATATTGTACTGAATCAAGAAGAAATAAAGGCAAAGTGATTTTGAATCTAGAATTATACCGGAACAGTTCTAAGTGGAACAAGAGATTCCCTGTGTGTTTGAAGAGCAATAAGCAGCATATTAATACTGCAGTCTGGGGTCATTTTATTGAGCTATTTCAAGAGAAAACAGGTCAGACAAACCAGCATTGTTTGAAGAAGAGATCAGGATCTACACAAGTGTTCCAACCAGTTTTAAAACTGGTTACAATATTTCCAGTGCATAGAGCCCCAAAGGCAACATGATCCACTTTTAGAGGAAATTAAACAGGATATTCAAACTGCTGCTTCTATTGTCACCAGCCAGATATTCCCAAATCCAGCCCTGCTGGATTCATGTCATGAATATAAAGAGACAAAAGATTCTAATGAACAAAAATGACAAAATTAATGAACCTGTAAAAGTTCAATGGAAAAGTTACCATAAAGCATATTAAGCACAGAGAAATAAAACAGTACCTGAACACCTGAAAAATATATTTCATATTTAAAAACTAAATGTTACTTCTATGTGTGAAAATAAGAGTTTATATGTGAGGATGTGGGGCAGGGGGAAAATAACGCAGGATATGATTGACAGCCCTTTACACTGAAATATTCAATTAACAGATTAATAATGCCCTGCTGATAACAGAAAATTATGAAGCATACAATTTCTTGACATCTCTATGGTATTAAAAGCCTGTCTTTCCATACTTTTTCTAATGTTACTTAAATGACATGTCTAGAACTGCAGCACGTAAGAAACAGTTATTAGAGTGGAGTCTGCACAGTTCACAGTCTGTTGTCCAACTTACTGTCACACATCTCACAGCAGATTGTTTCAAAGCAAAGATTACTTTTACAGCAGCTAATCAAATTTCAAAAAGCTGAAGTATTTGTATGGCCATGACATCACTTGAAGGATGCAGAGAAAAAAAATACAAAAAAATCAAAGATCAAAGTACACTTCAACTATTTAATTAGTGCATTAGGCCATAATCAAGGTCCACTACATCTTTGTCTTCATACTTATGTGACTAAACCTTTCTAAATAAAATTACATTGCATTCCACTATGTTGAATCCCTTCCTTACCACTTCAATTTCTGCATAAACCAGACTTATTTCACGTAAGTGAAGGAATCAGATAAGAAAGATTCAGATTAAGCCATTAAAAAAGTTATGAAAGATAGTCCTCAGAGGCTAAATAAACAATAAGCAACTGATTATTGACACAATAATCCAAAACAATAATCACTTTAGCACGGCAAGTCTCTACATTTTAGCTGTGCACTGTTTACATGATTAACATATGGTGGTATATGAAACTACTTCCAAAAGCAGCTGGAGAAGTTCAGAGTTAAATGATCATACAACAACATAGTATCACATACAAAATTTGAGCAGAAGCAAAATTACAGCACAATTACACCAGCCATGCAAAAAGATTCACAAAAGAAAAAAAAAAAGTCCAATCTAGAATCACAACAGGTTTGTACTACAGTTGTATCAAACTGCTTCATTCTGGCATCATTCTCTGTATTCACATCAAAAGCTTATCTCCTCTTACAAAATTCAGTTTGTATAAACCTGCTTCCTTTATATATACAGAAATGTTTTTCAAATTTATATTTATTTTTCATATCATTTAGGTGAAAAACAACATTCACATAAAGTCCCAAAGTTTGATTTACTAGGTATATTCTCCTACAGATTTTTCAAAATACAAAGCTGATTGTACAACAGTTTCAACTCCTCAATGCAGGTCTGCTAGGTTCATATAAACAAACTCTGGATTTTGAAACTACAAAAAGCCAGGGAGCTGATTGCTTGCTACAGAAATGACATGTTCCTTTCACATTTATTTGGGGTGTAGCTATATGCATCATCTCTTTAGTCTGTAACATAACATGCTTTTTTTAACTAGCCTAAGTCACTGAAAGTGGTTATCACATTTATTTAGGGATACAGAGATGCAACTTCTCAGTAATATTAAGAGATAGCAAGTACAGTCTCCAGTGCTATTGGTAGATATTTCCATTCTAAAAATAAAACCTAAGAACACAAAAAAAACCAGTGACACATTGTCATGGTTTGACACTGGCACAATGCCAGTGCCCCATGAAAATGCAACCTATCAATTGAATGCTGTGAAATGCGATCGAGAACAGAGCAAAGCAGGCCAAACTTAATAACAAAGGAAAAACTTTATTACACTACTACTACTACTATAAAAGAAAAAAGAAAAAAACCCCACACAAAATTCAAAATGAAAACCTTCCAAAACATTCCTCCTCCCACCACCCAACTCCAACAAACCACAGCGAGACCCATTTGGATCCTTAATCAAGTCTTCACCCTTCAATATAATCAATACTGAGTCCATCGGGGGAGAGAGGAGTCCCCTTGCACCACAGACCCCCCAGGAAACACAGCTGCCACCTCTTGTGTTTCTAATGTCACACGTGGCACTGCCCAGAAACACCGGCCAGTGTGACATTCTCCTCTCCATGTCACAGTGCTCTCACCACCGTGCATGGACAGAGACTGCTTATAGGGCCCCTTTAAGGATGCTTTGTCAAGGACCAACAGGAACAACAGTCCAGTGTCTCATTTTGGGCCTACAGTCCCCCCATTTTCCCCTGGGGCCAAGGGTCCAAAAATAGAGATCGTCTTCTCTTCTTCTCTGAAGACGGAGGGCATCATCACACCCTCCTCAGCTTTCTCTGCTCATTCCTGAACTGGTAGTCGCTGAAGGACGTCTCTTGGCTCACCATTGCATCCCCCTAAAATGCAGTACCTCTTGAAAGAAGGAGTGGTTTGGTCTATGGTTAACAAAAAGAGTCCAGCCAAAAGCCACTCCATCATCTCCCCCCAGCCTTCTTTTCCTAACATCTGAGGTCCAGGCTGTCTCTCTTTCCTTCAAATTGAGGAGGAGTAATATTTCATAAAGCCTTCATTTCCCAGGAAAGGGTTAAAATTCCCGGACTCCCCGGATGGCTGAAATCTCGGCCCAGGACTCGGCTGAAATCTCGGCCCAGGACTAGTCTCCCGTCTCCCATGCTGGGCATCTTCCCCCCACCCACCCCCCCCGCCCCTCCTTCTCCTCTGCCGGCAAACTTCCAGGTGTCTGCAGGCTCTCTATCTCTTTCCCTCTAGGTTGGCGGGGGGTAGGAACAAAGACATCTCAGGCATTCTCCACCCTTCTGTCCGTCCGCAGGAGCTGGCCCAGCTCGGTTTCAATCCTTCACCCCCTGGCCTACTTCCCCAGGCCACATGGTTTTTCCCCTCCCCTACCCAGCTCGTGGCTGGGCAGGAGAGGTTTTGCCCTCTCCGCTGACCGGAACCAAAGAGAGCGAGTTCTCCTGGGAATTCCGCTTTTAACCCCTCTGTGTTCTCAGAGGCATGTCCACCTTCAATTGGTCACCCCAAGTGTCAGTATCCAACCTGACCCCTGATTGGATTGACCTCTTCCTTCCAAGAAAATTCTTTTCCCGTGTCAAACCACGACACACATAATATCTCCATCCAACAAATATTTCAAATTCCTAAGTGTCTGATAGATGCATCTAGTCTATGGCTGGGCCATAGTAAAGCATTTATTCTCATTTTAGAGAATAAACTCAATGATTCATTCAGAAGATGCAAACATTGGAAAAACTTCATTTCTAAAACCAACACACTCTTTGAAGCCTGCTTGTGAAATACCAGAATGCTTACTTCTGAATTCAAAGGGTAATCTGAAAAGTGAAATATAGAAATAAAACTTTAGTAACAATAAGCTGCTATACTACGAAGGTCATTTTTTCTTCTTAGCAGGGGACAGCAGTGGTTCAAGGAGACAGGTTGCCTGGAGGGATAAAAATGCATTCCCTATCTTCCATTAACATTTTTGCAAAACCTGCACTCTTATCAGCAGCTCTTGATACTGGCTGACTCCAAGGCCTCAAAATAATTGACTGGAAGCTATGTTG
Organism: Taeniopygia guttata; assembly: GCF_048771995.1. Taxonomy (NCBI): domain Eukaryota; kingdom Metazoa; phylum Chordata; class Aves; order Passeriformes; family Estrildidae; genus Taeniopygia; species Taeniopygia guttata. The sequence goes on from NC_133027.1 coordinate 54,810,059, forward strand.
AAAGAGTCGTGTTGTGTCAGCTCTGTGATAACTGACCAAAGGGGGAAAGAGGGTTACACACACGGCACAGACTGGGTTACAACCTATGACTCATTAAGAAGCTATTCAGCACTTCCAGAACAATCCACATTAGAGGGGAAGAAAATGGATGGCTTTTGAAAGCTAGGATTATACTGCCTTACTGCCCTATTGTCACTCGAGCCTTGTACCATAGCCAGCGATCTTCTTTCAAGTCTATTTGACCTGGAATTGTTGAAAATTTTTTTGGTAACTCTTAGCAACGATTCATAACGCTCTTAGCAATAAGGGAAAAAAAAAAAAAAAAGAAGTGCTCAGGAACCTAATGTGCAACCCTCTACACAAAACCTCTTTAGCTGCCCATGTGCCATGTGGCCACTGGCTCAGCAATTAGGATCCAGGTAAAAGCAAGGCTTTTTCAGCTACCTGTATTTTCAAGAGCAAGTTTATTACATTTACAGTCTTCTGTCACTGAATGATTGTAACTTAAAACAGATTTTTTTTTCTTTGATCCAGCTCAGTACTCTGGGGTTTTCCCGGCAGACACATGACCTAGAAGATAAATGGGCCAAATAGGCTCACAGCAGGCTGAGTGCAAGCAACCACCTCCCACTGCCCATACCTTAGGATGCACCTGGAAAAAGAAAACAGCTTTGGTTCGCAGAGTCAAATGGCACAGGTTGCTTAAGCAACACACTTTTTTTTTGTTATTGTTATTCTTGTTTACAAGCCACAGTACTAATCCTCTTACTGAATTTCAATTCCTTCAGTGAGATTCCATATTCTTGGTTCCAATTCCTAGAAGAAGGTTTTTAGCCTTGTCTCTGGAATATATCCTAAGTATTTAGGAGGAAAACTGCACATAGAATAGCTTTCCTGATCATGTCTTATTGCTACTGCTCATATTTTGACTGGTTTCAATAAAATAGCTTCAACAACTATTCTGCAGCTTGAACCTTGATATAAATCCAATGCCTTACTGCTGAATTGCATATCTCAAGTCTAAAGTAAGAATTTTACATTAAAGCAGCATAAGAACAATAAAGCCAGGGCTTTAAATCTACATAAGCCTATATAGGAGTGCCTTTATATGTATGTAATTGACAGATGGGTATCAGCCAATCACACTGATACACACATTCATGTATTTCCAACTCACACTTTACCATCACTAATAGTACTTTAAGAGCTATGGGGCAGAACCAAACAAGGTTCTACTCATTCAATAAAATCACCAACTCCAATTATCATCAAAAAGAACAGTTAATGGTAACAAGTTAAGAATAGCATTGAGTTCAATGACAAAATGTTTACAACTTGTCTCTCTAAACATTATTGAGGTGTGACTAAAATTCAGAAGACAAACTATCAGAATATCTGAGACAATTCAGTGAAAAAGAAGAGAGTTCAAGATCAAACACACACATTCAATCATTGATTGACTAGTGCATTTGTGATGCACTCATTTTAGTAATTAGGGCAGGAAGTCCATTAATACACCACCCATTAAATAACAATCTGTAAGCCTAATGGTTAATTGGAATTTTTAAAAAAGGAAAAAAAAAAGATCTTTTGCGGATGGCATCAAAATTCAAGTGAGCATCAACAGGAAAAATACTGAACATGTTACATAGTTGAGATACGTTTTATCACATGCAGTTTAGGATATAATAGTTTTGGGTTACTTTTCTCTTTTAAATGCATGCCAACTGAAAAAACAGAATTCAAACTCAAGAGCTGCACTAACACCCAATAAAGATATTTTTGAAAGCCCAAAATTGTCTTTAAATATTTAGGGCAAGTTTTATAAAACACAGCAAGATCACAAGATTCCTTTGTGGGTATTTAAATAGTCAGCCAGCATGCCAAACACTTTTACCAAAAAAGTGCTCAACAGTAACCAGTACAGATGTTCAGTATTCATTTTGCATTGATATGTCTTTATGCAATCTGCATTATAGATGAGAATTGGCACGAACAAGCAGAGTAAAGACAAAGCCAATAAACATTAACACCGTTTCCCGTGCTGTGGGTGATTATACATCAATACCACAGTAGTAGTGTGATTCAGGAGGTAGAGGATAATGAAGATTTGCAGTGCTGCACAGCTGCATACAGCACCACTCTCTCAAACCCCTGCCCCTCAGGCCCCTGCCTGTGATTGTGCCCTTCCTCTTTTGGGCCCAAGGAACATCACAGTCGGGATAAGGGATGCTCGCCATCCACCTCTCTGGAAAAAGCCCTGAAGCAACGTACAGGCACTATACATATGGTCCCAGTGGTGAAGTTGCTGTGTGCAGGGACTGAAGACTATATTAGAACAGAAAATAGAGAAAAAAACCCAGAAGATTCCTTACAGCCTTACAGGGCTTCCACAGCCTCAAGGTTACCTCTGTCACATTCACCCAGCTTCTATTGCCTCCTCACCCAGCAGGGATGGCAGTAGCTCAGCAGCATACATAGTATTAGCATTGTGGAATACTCTAACCAAAAAGACACCACTGTGGTCACACAACAACACCTACCTACAATCAAAGCAGCCTGATAACAGCAACTGCACCTGGAAACCAATCAACCACTTCATTTGTTTCTGCGGTTGAATAATCAACATTCAACATTTACATTTAGCTCCGAAGAGCAATGCAGAAAAATGAAGGTGCATTTAAGCCAGCCTATTGTATCTAAGAATATATACTGTCAATTAAAAGTTCATTGGAAGACTACCTCACAGCCCCTTAAAAGCATGAAGACCTTCCCAACAATCTCAGTTCTGTCCAGGTTCTCACAGGTTAGACTGTCTCTTTCCAAAACACTAGCAAAGAGAGCCCTGTCAAAAGACTTCATCCAGTAAAAAATCATTAAAAAATAAATTACAGAAACAATTGAGAGCTTACTATTGAAAAAAAAAAGGCTTAATAACAATGGCTGCCTTGCTTACTGAAGAAGGCTCCATGATTCTCAATTAATGAAGTTTTAACTAGGGAAGAAAAGCTAATCCTCAGTTGATAAAAGCAAAGAAGAACTATAGGCACACCTAGAAAAACATCATCCTTAACTCACTGGTAAAAGGCACAAGACATGACAGACTACCTTTTCAAGTTAGACAACTGAGTCCACCCAACTGTTAAACAAAGAGTTCTATCTTTAAGACTCAGGATGAAATTAAGATAGATATGATTAACTCCAAATCAGACTTGGACAGCTATGTATCTGCTTTCCATATCACAGTGAGCAGGTCATGGAAGAGCAAGCAAAGCAAGCTATTTAAAATCTGTTGTACTTACATCAGGCATAATAGGGAGTAACAAATTTCTCAAGGGCCTATACAAAGCTTTACTAAGCTGAAATTTGAATTAAGGGCTCATATCATCATGCACATTTCTCCATCTTTCATTTGTACAGGATTAACATTCATTAAACACATACACATATTCAAACCCGAGAAGAAAGTCTTTCAAATCAGAAGGGTCAAGTCATGAACTCTAAATGAGCACACCCATGCAAGGGCTGTGTCCCTCACAATCTAAACAAAGAGAGGACTCCTTCAAGTGTTTTTCTTTTCATATATATATACATATATACAAAATAACTCATAATAAATAACAAGTGTAACTATGTAACACTATGTACTTCATTTAGAATTGACAAAAATAGAGAAGTATTAGAAGTTGCTACTCAAATATAAAATAGCATAGGAATAGACAAGCAAAGATGATAATCTGATAAAGTAGTATGGGACAGAAAAACTATACAAGTCTGAAGGCAATGAGAGGAAATACAGGGAAAGAGCACAAAGTACCAAAAAGACTATCTTTGTAACAAGGAGCAGAGTAAAGCCATTACTGCCAATGTGGACAAAAGGAGGGAAAAAGGCAGGGAGTGGGTGGTCAAACTCAGAGATTTTCAGTCTGTATAAAATCAGGACTGCTATTTAGTCCAAGTCTGCTCTAAAATGATCAATTAAAAAAACAAACAAACAAAAAAACAAAAACAAAAACAAAACCCCACACACCTAATATGGATCTTGGAAGTCACAAGCTAAGTCAAAAGAAGGCATCCTTATTTTTATATGCAGGGAGAAAAAGCAATACTCAGAACATTCATGCCAACAGGGTACACCTGAACCTTTGCATTTTGCCACTCAAAATTATTTGAAAAGCTCACCATAGCTTCATGTCTATTAGAAAATACTGCAAGCATACAGTGTGTAACACAGATGCAGCAAAGAAAATTTTCACTCTTCCAGCAAACTTAAATATTAAGCTAGAAGGCATAAGAATTTTTCCATTCTGATTTTTAATATATCTGAACATATACTTTTTTAATCCAAAAACCAGCTAGAAGGAACAGCAACTGCCAAAATGCAATAGGCAGGAGTTGTTGAGAGAATATTAAGTAAAAGAAAAGAATTTTTTTCCTATACTAAGCTATTAAAATAGCATATTTCTTAATTTAGAAAATCACCTTTGTTCTGAAAGTGTCCTCCTATTTGTCCTCACAGAGTAATAGATTAAATTTTAGGGAGGATGTAGACCTGAAACAAGGATAAACAGTACTTGAGATCTAAGCATCTTGGTTCTTAAGAAAATAGTTTCTCTGCATGATGAACCACTCCTTCCCCTATAGCAAGTTTCTACAACCTCAGCATGATCTAGGGCAGCATTTTGCTTCACATTTCCTTCCCAATGTCTGTGGAGCTCCATGTGGGTGAGTGCCAATACACACTGGACACCTGTAATTTTTAATACTCTTTTTGGGGAGGCTCCTTGGTCTAAGGTTGAAAGCACTGGAGCTGTGCCAACAAAAACTCATGCAGAAATGCTGGTAACAGCTGCAGAGCCCTCCATAGTCTCACCAGGAGAATCCACAATTCCAAACTATGGAGAAAAACCAAGCCAGAAAGTTTCAACAGCCTCTTCTGCTGCTGTAATACCAATTCACAACCTGGGCTTCCCAAAGGCTTTCTAGATGCCTCTGTGCCAGGGAAGGCAGCAGTGAGCGCACAACATCCCCCTGGCCTATCCTCAGCCACTCCCTCCACACTTTCCTTCACAAGGGACTGCCACCTCACACTAACTGGTAGAGAAAGCAAATCATGTGCAGGCCTAGATTTTATCTATGATGATTAATGCTAGAGAAGCCCAAATTCCAGGTTACTGAAAGTGCATATTCTTTACAGAGCTGCAAGCAAGGAGAGAGGCTGTAACCATGCAATGTTGCACTATGCCAGTCACATGCAATCTGACAAGCACAAGCATTGAGAAGGCTTTAATACAGACAATAAGTAGCAGAAGGCTGGTATGTCTGCATTAGAAAACAAAAAAAAGCTGGCAGCCCATCTATTTAAATGCAGTTAAGTTTCAATTTAAACTGAATTACATGGTTTGAAATTAACCGCATTTCATGATCCTCAGGTTATGCCGTCACTTATTCATCACATTTAATACCTGACTCAACTTGTAAATGATCAAAGGCAAACCAAGACAAGTATTAAGATCTTTCAGAGAAGCCTTGTTTTACTTAACATACCAGACCCTATTGTACATTCAGAATGTAGAATCTGAATCACACAAATTTGGTGAAGATTTTCCACATCACTTCAAATGACTAGATTTGCCCATTCCCCCTTCCACAATTGCTGTTATATAAATTTTTACTTCAAGTATATTTACTGTGTAAGAGGAAGCCATATGATGTAAATGTTTTCTAAATAAAGTTCTATAAGAACAGTCTTAGGCCACACAGAATGAATCAAATGACATGAAAAGTATCGAGAGGGCTGGCAGAGGAGAGCAGGTGTTTCATAATCTTCATCTTCACTGAACACTAGTCTCTCAGCTTGTTCACCCAATTGAAATTATGCTCTATGAAAAAAAAATGCTACACTATATTGTAAATGAAGTGGATGACCACACATTCACTTTTAGTGAATTATCACACTAACCTGAAGTTGTGAGAGCACAGTCTCAAGCATAGATTCACTCTGCTTCCATAATCCATATTGCAAACCATGGCCTCACCTGGTTGGGTCCTTCTCCACAGTTTCTATAGTGCTGCTCCATGAACCTCATGTCTGCGGGTCCGTTCTTTACACTTTGTGGCAAAATACACTCTTTTGGCCTATCATCAAGGACTGAGTTGAGCAGACTAATTCAGAATCCATATGAAGGCATCTGAATTGCATTAGATAAAGATCAAGGGATAATAAGAAGCTTTGTCCCAACAAAACAGACTCTGTTCTGGTAGTGCCTGAAGAGAGATCTGTTAGGGTAGGAGTTAGCCTGGTGCCACAATGGATTCCACTTAGAGCAGGAATATCTGGGGGCACACAGTTAAACTTGGAAGAAACGGTTGCCTAGCAAACAATCTCCTTCAGCCATTAATCTGCTCGCCATTACACAGGAAGGATGAAGGATGCAGGACCTCAAACTAGAGAAAAGCTTTCAACTGCTGCTATTAAAGTGAAGAATTCTACCAAAGAGCTTCCAAGACAGAGTCCTAATAAATTTCTCTTACACAATCATCTTCCTCTCATCTGACTTCTTTCCAGTTACCTCCCAGCTGTGCTATTCAAAATTGAGGGTGGGCAGGAAAGATAATTAAAATTTTATGTGCTCCTGATAGCAGCACATGTAAATGTTTCTTTATCAGATTGGAGAGAGCCATGTAATTTTAAACTCAGTTTAAACTTCTCAGAAATATCTTCACTAAATTCATCACTAGGGGAAAAGAGTTCAACTGCACACCCAACAGCACTTGTTACCTCCTTATAAGGTTCCCAGGCATTACAAGAGCAATAAGACACTTTGATTTTTAGATTACTCTAGAAACAGAAACATTCACTTACATCACAGATATGCTCTGAGATACACACACATACACAAACAAGCTTTCAGGAACCAGAGACAAAAGGCCTAGCTAGACCCAAGGCCATTTAAATCAACATTGTCCTACCCCATCTCCACACAGTTTTCCTCAATCATCATTGTGCCTCCAAATAGCAGTCTAGAGGAGTCCAAATGCAAGGAATCCAATTCCTGCCATTGAATCCTTCAGGAGAGACAGGGGAAAGCCTTCTGACCCACTGCCACCCACCAGAGGAAAGGTGAAGCTCTTGCTGCAAACCATTTTCCCCTCAGTTCCTGTCAACTTCCTTGGCCTTTCCATCATCAACTCAAATTTAAAGCAAGGCTGAAGTGGCTGAGTGTTCCACAACTCACTGAAATTTGAGCCACTTAATGGAGTCCATCACTGCAGAGAACTAGTGAAAATGCAAATACTGCTTCCTCTATGTGACCACATACGTTGGCTTAAGAGGTGGAGAAATCAGTGTGAACCAATTCTAACTGGAAAGGTTTAGTGACTTATTTCCTCACCGGTTCCAAACAGCCATGTAAAATTCTGCCAGGAAACACATACAGATGAACATTTGGCATGTTTGCTATTAATTCAATTTAAATTGTTGTGAAATGTTGTCTAAAAGCACTTTTTAAAGATTAAAAATCTTGAATAGTTAGGAACAGTTTTGTTTCCATGTTCCTCACAAAGATGAAGAGGGGAAGGAAGAATCACCACTACAGCAGTCTCACTTCTAATTTTAACAAAAGCTAATGTAAGTCAAGAAGAATTCACTGACGTGTTTAGACAATTTTAGGCCCTTCAAAACAGTAGCAAGATTTTTTAAAAGAGAATTTTGAATGAAACAACTACGTAAAGATAATTTAAAATGTGCTTATTTGTTGAGTTGAATTAAATACCAGATTGCACTGCTGTATTCCTTTCCACCTCCTTCACTGTCTTTCTTCTCTGTTAATAAGTAAAACCAACAGATGGAAAAGAACTTTTAAAAATAGTTTTTCTATGTACTCTGGAAAAGGGCAAAAGCATTTGGTTTTGCGAGATAGAAGATGATATAAAAAGAATATGAAAAATGCAAAAAGCCTTCAAAATGTGAACATGTGCAGTGTTGTGCTTTTAAGGCACTCTTACAGAAATCTGCCGCTGGCCAAAAATAGCAAGAACATCACTGTAAACTACAGCCATTCAAACCATGATTACTATACTCTACCCACCCATCAAGCTGCTCCAACCCAAAATATTTGGAAAATGGAATGCATAATTCTAAAGACAAATCTTAAATAAATGTAATCTGCACAGATACTTCCACAGGTTTAAAGTGGCCTTGGTTCACACATTAAACATTTGTTTAAGAAAGCCTATTAATACCAAGTGAGCACATGCAAGGTTAAAGTACTTCATTGTTTGTTCAGCCTGAAGCTAACACACATAAATTAAATTACAAACTTCCCTTTGTCAAGTCCTGAGAATATTTTAAGATTTCCATAAATAGATATACCCACTTTTAAGACACTATGAAATTGCTGTTAAAGCTCCTAAGGAAATACTGACATCCTGCCAGTGACTAAGGATGACTGGAAACTCAGCATGCAAAGGGAGCAGGGGCAGTGAGGGGAACAAGAGCAGGAGGTAGGGGGAAATGCTTATTTACTTTTCTGTGTTAGAAAACTAGGCAATATTTTACCCTGAGATCTTGCAAGACCAGATTGGTTTCTTACAGTTTCCCTTGGCAAAACTAGTGCTATATACCTGACACTTTTATATGACTTCCTCCCAGCCCAAACTTCTTTGTAATCCCTTTCACATTCACTGTAAAGCTGTGATCTCTGTAAACCTCATCGCTTTTCTTTTCCCTGCTGATTCATCCTTCTTTGTTCTCTATTCCAGACACCCTTGCCTATGAATTGTCCTCTTTCTATTTCTGTCTCAAAAAATTTTGTTGCCCCAGTTGTCCACAAATCTGGCTGGGATCTTCCAAAAATGTAATAATCCCACTCCGTTTCCTCAGGGCACAAGAAAGTACATGCACTACCTCATCACATACTTTCCTTGCCACCCATCAGTTGTTCTTAATCTATGAAATGAAATTTATGAACACTTTAAAACCCAATTAAAATAAAGGATTGGGATATGCAGGTGTCCTGTGACACAACCATTCACTCAAGCCCACCCCTTCAGTAGTGTTTCTCAACAAATCACCCACAAAGCGATGGGGTTAGAAAGAAGAGTTCAATAGACTAATTAAGAACAAAATCACTTCCAACTACTTTCAGCAATGCAGAGATTAAAAACCACATGATCATCATCATTGTAATTAAGATGTTTTTAAACTCTAAAAATTAATTTCTTTACCCCTACAGCTGACCAATTACATGTGTTTGAAACAGGCCAGATGTTGCACTGAAAGGCTACGTCACATTTGTGTACCATAGAAAGTGTCAATATCAAGGACAAAAGAAGGGCATCAACACACCTGGTGTGGCCTGATTTTCCCCTGATGCCTTAAAATTACTACAGAGGAGGGGTGCTGGATGAAAAAAACACCTTATGTAGAAAACATGAATTTGTTCTAAAACATAAAAAAAAGCAACCTCTTAAATATATTTGGTGTTTTAAAATCAGGACAAATCAGATGACTCTGCTTATTTGGACCTTGTAGATTTTTTCAGACATCTACCTAAGATCACAAACAGTTGGTTTCTTACACAATTTTGCAACAACTCTTTTACCCTTTTCCATTCTCTTGCACTGTTGCAGGTCCCCAGACAAAAGAACAGCACATAGCATTGACATCTCCCCAAAATGAGAGCTACTGCATTGCTTTAGACAAAAGGAGTTGTTCCAGATTAACACAACACCATCCCTGTTATCCTTGTGAAATACAATAATCCCAGAAGTTTACTAGCACAGTATATTAAGTGAATCAAAGATGACTACTCAAAATTCTTAAAATATTTTGTCAGGGGACAACAGAAAGCAGAGTCTACAGCCTATTTGAGACATAATAACAGCACAGCTTCCCTGTTTATTTCTTGAGATACACCTTTAAGAGTAAATGAGAACATAAGGTATCTACCCCTAAAAAAGCCAGCATTCACTTTAAGTCTGAATCACATTTTAAAGACATGAGAGATGTATCACAAGTCTCTTAAAAATGCCTTAAATAATCTCTTGGGCAGTTACTCCCAGTCTATTGAGGAATTTCTGCCAAAGTAAATAATTCTGGTGGATTTCTAGAATGAGTCTGTAAATTGAAATCTCCTAAATATTTTGAGCTCTCCATATGCTGGTGTAAGGATGCTGTGTAACACTAGAAAAAGCATATCCAAACTTGCCAGCTGTAGTAGATGACCTCCAAGTTTTTGAGGCTGCCCTGGCCTCCAAACACATCTTAGCTAACCTGAGCAAAACTGCACAGGGACACAGCAATTTTTCTGTGAACTACACCAAGTATCACACTTAATTTAAATCACTTCCTCCACAGGCAAATACATTTATCTAGAACATAGCTATCATGACTGCAATTTTGTCTTCACATTAAGAGAAATGGGGAGGAAGACTCAGTAAGCAGAGAAGCTAAGCAAGGTAAATGTATCAAAAGTAATTAAACAGAAATGTTTGTTCCAAAATAGCTTGTACACATGTTTAAGAGCAAGCAATAGCTACTAAAAAGGAAATCCACTGTCTTCAGAAAAGGGCTAATACACAGCTTCAGTGAATGTTTCCAGTAGTTATCTCACACACACACATACACACACTCCCCAAACCATCTCTGTATTTAAAGATAAAAAAGACATTAAATAAAAACAACTCTGGAATTGCCCTTCAGTATCTCTAAACTCTTGTTACATTGTATTATTTACAAAGTGATGCATTTGTCTTTTGAAAAAGACAGCCAGGGTGTTTGTTCCCCACAAGCTGACAGTTGGTTTCACATTTGTGCCAGGGCAAAGAGCATGGCATGACAAAATGCAGAACAGATCAAATTCAGGACAGCACTTCAACCTTGAAAATTTGCCTAAATTTTTTTCAGTCTGTCAAAGCAGACATCTGAGGGTCTTTTACTGAGTAAAAAAAATACCACAGTTACATAATGTTTAAATCAAGAGATTCAATTAAGCTCAGATGGGTTTGCAAGGTGTGTTTAATCAATAGCCAAGGATTCTGATGTCTTCAGCCCTTTGCATTTTGCCTCTCACTGAGCTCATTAACTCAACGTATTAAACAACTTCTATAACCTTATTCAGCCTTGTTCAACAAGCAGTGGTGGAGAAACACCATAAATCAAAAGCAGAAATGCTGCACCGTTGCACAGAACTACTCTGGTCCACAAAGTATTTGTGTCTGCAACCAGATAAGCCTCTAGTCCATACACTGTCAAGCAGGAAAAGAAATGCCACTGAGCATACTCCTGTACATATGAACATTGGAGAATTCAAGCTCAAAAATAACTTTTTTCCCAATCTAAAAGGGATCCAAAACTTGTCTTGTCAAATAAAAGTATGTTTTTATTCATTAAAATCTTCACTTGAAAAATTACATTAGGGCAGTAAAAAATAAAATACAATAGCTGAAAGAGGGACACATTTTTTTATAACCTAATACAAATCTAGTAAAAATATAGACATTCTGAATTTTTTCTGTAGTTTAAGACTGTTTGCAATACTGATGAAGTGAGTGGCACAGGTAACCTCTTTGAGATTCACCGTAACTTATTAGGATAGTACCTGACAGGGAACAACTCTGTTATTCATTCTTCTCAATGCCAGAAGAAGATGCAATAAATATATCTTTTAATTTTCCAATAGACTTCTTACAAATAAAACTGAACATAATCACTATTTCTTAAGTTTCTATCCTCACAAAAGAAAGGCAAAAGAAATCTACATTCTCCCACACATGATTTGTATTTACATAATTTTTTTTTATATGTACACTACCTAAAGCACAAGTATGGATATTTTAAAAATAGATATGCGCCCACATATGTATTTATGCACACACACGGACTCTTGTTAAACCAAAAGAGGAGCTGACAGGAATGATATTTAACCTAAATCCAACCATCTTTCTCTTTGATTAAAACTAGGTACCTAAATGTCAGGTACAGTGTTAAAACCTTTTTGAAAGGCAGGAATTAAGTGAACTTCATAAATATCCATAACATATTATTACCTTATATATAATTCCTTGGAAATGCAGGGTTTTTTCCCTCCTGAAATACCATTCTTATCCTTCTTCCTCCTCCTTAATTTGTTTAATCCATAGTCCTTTTTGAAGGAATAATGGAGTCAAAGTATAAACTAGTGGTAAATTCAAAAATCTTCTTCCATTGCCTTTGAGTGTTCTAACCTGCCACACCTGCCCAGGAACAAAGTGTTTAGGGAACACAGCCAAGCCAATGGAAGTAGGCAGCTGGCATCAGCGAGAGCAAGGAGCTGCAGTTCAACCCAAAGGCTGCTCCTGGGATCCTTTGGCCCTTTTGCCTGTTCAGGAGGACTCAGAACTAGATGAAATATTCTTAGTAAGTGGTGCCGAGAGGTTGTATCCACTCAGGTTTGTGGTCATTCCTCATTCCTCATGGCAAGAGGAAATGAAGTTATGATGGTGGGAAGTTCTGTAACAATGGCAGTCATCTAAAAGAAGTTATGACCTGCACTCACACAATGGACATCCAACCAATGTTCATAACGCAGAGACTTCATGAAAATCATTTATCACCAGGTTTTCTCAACCATTTTAAATGGAAAGTCTACTAAATCTTCTTAGAAAAAGCAACCAACACCCCCACCCCCCAAAAAAACTAACTGAACGAAACAATAACAAACATCCAAAAGCCACTCTGTATAAACTAGTGCCTTAATGGTTTCATTAATAGCTAAACAATGTTTAGGGTAAGTCTTTTGCATTCCTTTATTGTTTTTATCCTCCCTCTCCTGCTTTCTTTCCCTCTGGATATAGGTACATTCTTTGAAGGAAGTGTATAAGCCACCTTGTAGATTATCATTAGCTTCTGGTGTCCTTCAAACTACAAACTGGGGCAAGGGTGGTGGTGCAGGGGGAGAGTAGTGGAGGTCAGAATCCTGTGGATATTCCTGAAGCAGTATTTTAATACAGACCACCATCAAAACACAGCCCTCTCCAACCACCTCCTCTCTCAGGAAAGAGGATGCAAAAACAAGATGTGTGAAATAAGGCTCAAATTTCAGTTTGAGGGATATCTGGGGTCTTTTTCGTGAAAAGAAAAAAAAGTCACAGCATATTGGGAGATTTTATATACTCTCCTTCAAGTAAACAGATAAATTAGATGCTCTGAACACAGGCAGAAGCTACCACTGCACAACAGAAAGCAGCTTCTATCAGCACAGGCAAATAAAACCAATGTACCAAACCTAACTGCTTCATGGGAAAAAAAGAAAAATATCAGAAAAAAAATATTCAATGCAAATGCTTTTCCCACATTTTCTACTCACCAATACCAGGTCCTTTATCAAATATATCTAAGAAAACATTTTTAGCCAAACTATCAAGAAACCAGAATGACTAAGTCATTGATAGATGAGATCCTACTCATTTAGGGTCAAAACATGAAGACCTGGGATTAAAAAGCAATTATGCCTGTTATCTTTTCATAAGCAAGCAAAAGTAGTTTAAAGGACTTACAAACTAATGAACAAGAACTGAATGTTGATCCAGTTGTGGATGTATTTTCTCCCAATATAACCATTTTTCCACTCTTCCTGATGCCATTCCTTCATTTTTCCACCATTCTCATTTAGATGCTTTCTTTTCAAACTGTGCAAGCCATATTTAATCTTGTTTATTTCTTCTAACTTTTATTTATAATTGCTCCTGCCTTTTTAAAATATACAAAACAAAAATAAGCCAGAAACAGAGATGAAAAGCAAACAAGTTCAAAACCCAGAACATGTGGAGGTCAGTCAAGAACAGACCTCCTACAGACCCTCGTCGTCCTCCAACAGTCTCCCAAGTGCTCATCAAGGAAGGGAGATTTTTTTTGCCCCATCACTCCAAAGAGATACGATCGCCATTAACCAAGAGAAGAGAATGTCTGGTTTTGATTCCTTCGGTCTTCCAGATCAGCTTGGTAAAATTGTTGAAAAATAATTCAACAAAATATTTTTGCCCTTATAAGCCACACAACAAACAAAAATATAAAGAAAAAATAACTGCAATTGGGAAGGACCTATAAGACTCATACACTTCATACATTTGTATTAAAACATTCTAAGCCCTGCCAATTTAAGAGACTCTTCTTCTACCACCTACAACTACTTCCTTTTATCTTATCAGAAAAATAGCTCTTCACCGCTGTAGGCTAATTACACCATCTGTTTAGCCCCAGTACAGTAACACTGAGACATGGCACATTAATTCCTTAACTTTCCCACATGGAACTGCCTTGTGTTACCCTCATACTCAAAAAGACATGGGCTGGGCAGAATGAAGCGGGGGAGGGAGGTGGAAATCAGCCTCACAGTTATTTGTATTCCCTCTTCCTCCACCACAGTTCTGCTGTCAGCCTTCACAGGGATTTAAGCAATCTGACAATTTCTCTCTACCTCACCTCAGTACAATAGTGCCACTTGTCAGGATCAGCAATGAAAAACATCAATCACAGGAGCACACACAAAGGAGGAGGTAGAATCTATGCATCTACTCCTAGTGGTAGCAAGCAAGCTGCCTCTCTTCACAGTGGTCAGAGATCACCAAATATCAAGTTAGAGCCTTCCTTGGGAAACCAGGAGATACACAGCCTTGCACTAAAAAGAAGGATTTATCCACTATTTGAAAAATAGAACACGCCCTCCACCTCTCTAAAGCAATCACATCCTGTCCCATCCAACAGGAGACAGCACGCTAATTGGCAGCTGTACCCAGTATGGACCACACACGCTGATCTGATGGAAGACATCATCACAAGATCCCTAAATCCTTCTCTTTTTCTTCCTTCCCCCAGCCCTTTAAAAAAGGCAGACAAATTATGAAAAAATGCCATTTGGAATTCTTTACATATGTTAGTTACCAACTGAAAATAAAACAGTGACTTTGGGGGGCAAATCCTGTTTGCACAACTGATTTGTACAAGTGGGCAAGAGCAAATGGATAGTAAGGGGAGGCAGAGGGCATGAGGGGAGTCACCTCTGCACGGCAGCAATTACAAGCAGCTATATACATCAGCCTTTTCAGCCAGAAAAGCTTCAGCAGGAAGGGAACACTTCTCTGCATCCTTGCAACTTGTAAGAACTCTCTTGTATATCTCTTAAAGTTAGAAAACTTGTTCCTAGCTTTGATTGCATCTGGAACTCTTCATATTTCCTTTCCCTCTTAGAAGCATTCCTATTTTCTAATGAGGTGATATAAAGCCCCTGTAAACTGACATGTTCCAGTTTAGAAACTGTTTTCAATAGGAAAAAATACTGCTACTGATAACCACTAAGATTACACCAAAGGTGAAAGGAAAAATCCTTTGACATTTAACATAATTTTGCATTGCTTAGCCAGAGACATTTATTAACAGTTATTTATAGATTCATGTTTCTGCTCTGTGTCACAGGCTTGGGCTTTATCCTTTTTTTTTTTTTTTTTTAAACAAGGCACAGCGGGAGCTGTAAATGAAAGAGACAGAAATAAGGGAATGCTTCATCTTACAGATTGCTCAATAAGATACTTATATCCATCTATAGAGCACCAAGGGCACAGGTCACAGGGAAAAAATTGTGACACAGAGGAGGAGAAATAAGAGAAGGTGAATTGATTACAGTCAATATCTGTGCCCTTGGCTCACAATGAAAATGAACACCAGATGTGGATGGGATAGGGAGTAAAATAAACTACCATATCCTTTTTTTTAGTGAAATACTATATTTTATCTTTGCTTATCATTTCAAACTTAGAAACAAAGTACGCAGCTATTCTTCATATTGCACACAGAAATTAGAAAATTTTCATCATTGTATTTCTCCTGAACTTTTTAGTGACAAAGCTATTCAGAAAAGGAGCAAGAAAATAAAAAAAAAAAAAAAAAAGAGGAAAAAACTAAAAGAAAAGAAAAAAAAAAGAAGTTACTTAAATTCGGTAATTGTGAGTAGGTAAGCCCTTGGTCAAAAGCATACAGGTTTCATCCTACAATTCAGTAGTGCCTTACACCAATCCTGCCTATACAGAGCAAACCTTAGTGCAGCCACAGCTCAGGGAAACAATTTGAGGAGTGGGCTGGCTCAGATTCAGGACTCCTACAAAATAAGGTCAGGGATACACTGTGCAAGACACTCTTCATGAAGCACTGTACTTCTTTCTATTCTCTGAGGCACTTTACTATCACGGAGATAAAAATTTAGAGTCAAGCATTCAGTGCTGTGACAGCCGTATCTGTGCTTCCAGCTAATGGAAAAGTACCAAACATAACACCAGCCCATGGAGGAGAGGATCTCGCATGACGGCTGTCACTCAACATGTTCCCTTCCCACTCACGGTCAACAGCAAGGCCACGATAAGTCACTAGGTAACTTTATTAACCAGGTCATCCATTAACTTAAATCATAGGGCAGAATGTACAATCTGCAGAAAACCAATTTATCAATTCTTTCCAAAGTCACTGTGATACCCTAAGCCTGAAAATTTTTCCACACAAACCCCAACTGAAAGACAGTAAATTATGCAAAAACAAGTGCATTCCATAACATAAGAGAAAATCTACAAACCAACCTATCACCTTCCCTTAGTTTTATTTAAAACACATATCTTTATCCTTAAGATGCGAGTGTAAACAAAATATCTGTATTTTACTAGTAAAGTAAGAGCTGTGTTTGCTTAAAAGGCAGGTCCCTGCAACAATGCACCTTTCCCATATGTAGCGCTTATCTGCTTACTTAAAGAGTCCACACACAATTCCTGTACTTCAATATAAGCCTAGTATAAATCAGGTACCCCAATACTGGTAATGCAGGATGGAGGGGAAAAATTCTATATTATCATTCAGATATAAGTGAATGAAGATGGGTTTGTCATTGCAGAAACTGTAGCTCATTAAACCACAAACAAAAATAGCTTTAGTTTTATATGAAGAAAGGGATTTATGACTTGATGAGAAACAAATTGCCAAAAAACCCCACTGCAAACTTGCAACCTAATTAAACACCTTCTGTTGCACATAGCATGAAAATTACCACCACTGCTTTTTATGACTATAAAACCACTCTTCCTTCTAACTGTTATTTACCTCCTGTTGGCCAAGTGCAGTGTAATGCCAGCATGTACCCTCCAGAATTTCCTTAAATTCCAACAGACAGAATAGGTCTGTGCACTGCCAGTCTTGAACTGGTTAGCAAAAAACATATCTATATCCCCAAAGAAAGGGGGATTGTTTCTGAGTGGCATACAACTTTGACATTAAAAAAGCATTGTCAATAATATAATTGCTTTGTTGTGTCAAGTTCGATACATACAATCAAAGGTTAATGACATAGACAATTTCCCTCACCCCAGAAGCTCGCTGGAGGAGTCAGACTTCAGAAAGATGTCTCCCTTGAAACATCTGGCAGTCACACGGTCAGATTAAGTAAGTATACATGGAATGCTGAGCACCTCTTTAGTATTTCATTACCTCCCTGGCACATAGTACTATTGTATCACACACAGTACTTAATCTTGCATTCTAAAGTATCAAAGCATCCACTAACATTTGAAGTTATTTAAAGCAGAACTATAAACTCTTAAAGTAGGTAAAATATTTCAACTGTACATGAACACAGGAAACAGAAAACTAGAGAAGTATACCAGCAGTCAAAACATTATAAGGCTTGATGCTTCTCAAGATCCTGCACATAAACTAAATGTCTGACCATTTCAGTGGCAAATTTTCACTATCTGCCTGCTAGCACATCCCCCGATCATTCAGAAATATTCGTTTCACAAAGGGTAGCATAATTAACTGTAGGGTTCAAGGCAAAACACAAGGGAACACTCTCCTAATTTCACACGTCCTTAACAGAATTCAACCACTTATTGTACAAATGCCTATCCCATTGCATTTTTATATCTGAAAAACAACAGTGATCTTAGCTACTAGTCAGTAGTTTCAGTAAAGTGTCAGCTAAGACAAAATAGAAGGCACAGATTTCATATAAGCAACATAAAATTGACGGGAGATCAGTAAAGAATGGAAGAGTGGCATTGTTAACAAACAGCAATGGTTAAATTTCTATTTAGAAAAAGTTTTCTAAACTATTCCTACTGGCAGTAGTACCATAATTCCTAAGAATTAAAAGACCTTCTGAAGAAAATAAAACTGACTTTTCTTGCAATAGTCAAATGTATATACCCTAGTGAAACAGATTTGGTAACCTGATGGCAGTTAAACTAATCTAGTAACACATCCTGTCTCAGAAAGGCCCACTGAAAATTTGTCTTTAACTGTTCTGAAAGTTTAAACTGTCTATTGGAGAGATAAAAAAAACGGAAAAAAAAATCATGACAGCTAAGCACAGTGTAGATTCTTCCAAGAAACAGTCAAAATCATCTTTCAATAGCCTGATGGAAATATAACAAGACAATCATGACAAAAATATTTGAATTTATACTCTGAAAGCAGATCCCCAAATGAAATACTGTCCAGATACAAAACAGTTTTAAATTTTCTTTTGAGAGGCTTAAATTTACATCACAGATACAGCTACACCAAGACACTCTAACAGCAAACTTATCAAACTTTTCCTTCATGTTACAGGTAGCTCATGAGTCTGACTTTTATTTTTTAAGTCACACATTTCTGCTACCACCACCATGCTTATTTCTCCATAGTTTGCATTTTCTTACATATGAGGAAGGAGAGCTCCTAGAGTTAGCTTATCCAAACACACTACCCAGTTTCAGGGCAGATTACAGGCAGCTAGGAACAACACGTGTTCATGATCACTTAATTATTTTCTCAGACACAACATACTGTTCTATGGGCCAGTCTTGTAATGTAAAGAACACCTCATGCCTGAATATTTTCAGTACAAGAACACAGTTATAAGTGTTTCTATAGACATCTATAACTATGACAAACTCAAACTATTTTTCTCTCCCTACAATGTATCAGAAAACTTCAAAGATATTTTACCCAGGTTATTCTGCCTTCCTCCAAACAATTTCCTTCGTAGACTGCAAAGGTTATATCATTTTGTATTGCTGTTTCAAATAACCTTCATTTCACGGCAGAAGTAATTGGAGATACAAATACTACTCCCTACTCAGAATCAGGAACAAGGACAGTCTCTCATTCCTTGCTGCTGTTATTCAGTTGCTCCGCTTCAACCTTGTGCAACATTACAAGGAAAGAAACAGTTCCCAGTTCTTCTCTTCCTGCTTCCTTGACTATCCCTTAAATCCTGTTTCAACATAACTTAGGCATTAGGTTCTTTCCACAAGCACCACAGGATACACAAAGGAATACAATTGCTAGTCATTGGCATGCTTGAAGATCTTGCCCTACCTCAGCCTGTGACAACTTGCTCAAATACCTACACCTTTATCTACACAGGGAAGTTGGACACAAACTGCTGCTAAGAAGGAAGAGGCTACAACCCCTGATTTTACTATTCATTTCATCTGAGGAAAGCATAGGAGAATGCAGGGGCATGGCAGAAGCTGCCTTCTCCCACTGAACCACCTCACAGTCCTTAGGACCACAAAAAAAAAAAAAAAAAAAAAAAAAAAAAAAGGTTAGAAAGCCTTATATCCTTATATCTTATATCCTTGTATGCTTTTCACCCAAGCCTACTTAGCAAGAAAAACTCTGTTGACCTGCACTTCCCTGCCTGGGTACCGAAAGCAAAGTCAGTCAGGACAACACAAACCCTCAAAACAGAAATCACCATGAACATTTAAATAGATTGGTCACAGCCTAACATGCTCATATCCTGTTATGTCCAGAGTTACACATCAAATGCATCCCACACTAGCCTTATTTTCTTAAGATGTAAATATTCAGAATGTTTTTCCATTTTCCAAAATGACATCAACAATAAAGAACACTGTATCTAGTACTACCACCACAGTTTATTAGATCTAACTACCTGTAATAACTGACGTATTAATTTGACTGTAACAGCCAGAACACTTCAAAATTTTTTTAAAAACTATGATTTTAACAGCTTAAATTCATCCAGAAAGCCTCAAACTGACATTTCATCACAATAAGATCTTCTGAATATTAAATCATCTCAATTTTTAAAAAAATGCCATCAGAAGTTGTTTTTAAATATTTAGAACTGTACTATGATCTCAGTGATTTTGGTTCATTGGTGGTATCCCATGATAGCAGTGCAGCTCCTAAACATAACACATTACTTCTTAATAGCTCCATTAAACATGTTTCAAGATACAAAACAATTTTGCAAGGCCTGAGGGAATAAAAAAAGAAAGGGAAATAATGTTATGTGTGAGGCAATTGTGTTATCTGTGACTCAACACTAGCTACTCTTCACTCTCTAAATATGTTCCACAATTGCCTTGGTCTTTTTGACACCTCATGATCATTAATTGTTTCCTCCTTCTGGGCTCAAAAAGGAGAAAACTACAGTAAAACCATCAGGTTTTAATAGTTCATGTTAGGTGGCATAAGAAAAATCTAATATATATTTGAATACTGATTTATTTCTATTATGAAAGTTTATCATAAAGTTTGACATATCATTATCCAGTAGCATCCAAATGGTTTTGTTTATGCAAGCAGCATTTTTATTTATAATTTAGTACTCCCAGTCATGAAGGTGACAGCCAGATTAATTCATTTATCCCTTACAATCTAAACCTACATGAGAACTCCAAGACAAAAGCCCCATGTGTGACCATGTTAATACCACTTATGGGAAAGGGTTATTTACAAAACCAAGATAATAATTCATCCTCTCTATGTGTACTTGTTCTTCCTTTCTTCTGCAATTGAACATAAATTTGCATTAACCATTCTGGTATGTTGCATTATCTCATTTCCCCCATCATATGTCATTGTTTTGACTACTGAGCCAGGACCACAAAAGCACTTGTGATCTCAAATGAAAAAGCTCAATATCCCATTACCTGAATCACAGAAATAAAGCCTTCATGATAATTTACTGCAAGTAAATTTCACAGAAATTCACAACAGCTTTGTCTAGCTGTTTTTGATATTAAAAATAAATCTCAGACTTCTACAAAATAACAAAGCAAGACTGCAAGTACCTTTTTATTTATCTAGACTCATTAAGACTATGACATGTCCTAAACCTCTTGCAATACTTATTACAAAGGAAGTGTAAAGTACAAGGAAGAATAAGTAGCCTCATTATCAATTAGCCAATTTCACTTAGCAATCCCACAAGAGCACATAATTGGCTGTCAAGCTGAGCACCACACACCAATTCTCCTTTGAGACTACGTAGCAAAAGCAAAATACCTGCAGTGTGCAAAAACAGCAGGTTTGCCTCACAAATATTCTTTCCCAGAGTACTTGTCTTATACTCAATCAATTCCCCAACTTCCTTGAAGACACAAAACTGACAAGCAATCAGATAAATTTAGACAATATTTTGTGTTCCACCAGACGATGAATAAGGGCATCAAAACCCCAATATCTACGACTTCTGATTTCCAGTCCACAATACTTATCCAGAGCACAAAATGGCCAATGGAAATAACACAGGTTAAACTTAACAATGACTACAGATCTAAATAATTACACAGCCCGTTTTATCAGAAAAGTGTCAATATCTCATTTTTTATTTTCAGACTGAGACCACAGCTTAAATAATTTTTAATCTGAGATGTGATGAAAATATATCCACATTTACAACTATGCTGTACACTCCTACAATCTGGCATTTAAACCACCGATAATGGCATCTCTCCCCCTAGGAGGTCTGCAACCAATCTGTCAAGCATATCCTATTTCAGCAAATTTTTCT
This sequence comes from Taeniopygia guttata, assembly GCF_048771995.1. NCBI lineage: Eukaryota > Metazoa > Chordata > Aves > Passeriformes > Estrildidae > Taeniopygia > Taeniopygia guttata. The sequence continues at coordinate 54,831,886 of NC_133027.1, forward strand.
AACCAAGAAAATACAAAACTCTCAATTAGGTGATCTGCCAGCATGTCTTTGAATGCATTAGATGCCAAATTTGAATAAAAGGAAAACAACACTGACAAGCATTCAAGCCTGTCAAGATCTATGCTAAAGCTGCATTAGCTCTGGTGAAGCCAGTGAGCATTAAGTAGGCACTGTCCCTGAAAAAGTGTCTGAGGACAGGGCCACTCATCCTTCCACTGGCATCAGAGAAACAACACAAACAAGCAGAGCAGAAGTCAAAACCCTCCCCTCTGGCAGCAATACATACAGTATGTACAAACAACAAGTTTTTATTACACAACAAGAATTGAAGCATCATTCAGGATCCTTCTCCACCAGTACCACCATGTAAATTTCCTACTCCCATAAAGCTTCCTGTGTTGGGGTTGTTGCCATAATAAAGAGGAAAGATCTACTTACAAACTACATAAATCTTTCCTTTTGTAGCCCTACAAGTTCTTTCATGCTATTCATTAAGGAAAATGTGCAAGTCCTGTACAGGCAAGTACAAAACAGAAAAATAATCCAGAATATAATCACCGGGAGTAGATGTGTCCAGGAAAAGATAGTGAGGAAGGTGGTCTGACTTCAGCATACTTGTCTCCCTATACACCTGCACTGCAGACTGCCCATCCTGCTTTCATCACTGGTCTTTGCCTGACTGCTAGTAAATCACTTAAATCCCACTTCCTAATCTATGCCACAAGAACAACAAAAGTGAGACTACTTCCCTATGTCAGATTTTCTTTCTAAAAAACAAAAAAAAAAAGGTTAACTAGTTTTTTTTTATTCATCTGTATTTCATAGGCTTAGTGAAAGAGCAGACAGGTAAAACTAAAGGATTTGAGAGTTGGAAGGTGGAACTAACAGCTGGAGATTGTATTCACCCAACTGTGATAAGTAGCAGCCAGACTACTCTCCCTGGCTCTTTTTTAATACATCATGAGAATAGGTAGACCTCAGCCTAGCTGAGGATTCCACTAGAAGCATATATTAATTCCTTTCAGCAAATATTACATCTGTGTGGAAGGATGCCACACTTCCTAATGCAAGGGACTTTTAACCTTTCCCCAAAGACCATCTTTAGTCACAGCTATTTTACAAATGGAAACAGACAACTTCCTGGCTCAGATAAGCCAAGTATCAAAAGGTTTAAGTGCATGGGTGACAGAATGTGTGAAGCTCCCTAACTCCTGCTAAGCAATGGGTTCAACAGCAGCAATGCTGTATTAAAGAGTCTATGAATTTTAAATATGCATTTTCAAAGCATCCATTCCAAGGACAAGCCCATTAATGTTATACTGAGAGATTATTCTTCAATCTCCTAAACTTTCAGCTTGAGCAGAAAAAAAAATAATCTGACTCACTAAACAAGGTAAGCTATGACTGAAAAATACAGCAAAATTCATTATTTGATAGGACAATCAACAATATTTCTCAGTTTATGTTTTCTCCATTTTATATCAGACACATGAATCATGGACATAGTGCATTTAAATACATTTCTGACCTATATATTTTGTAGTTAGAGGGAGAGAAATATATCTACACACTCAGGCAATTGCCACACGTGTTTCAATTTATTGAAATGCATTCTGCTAATTTTAATAGTTCAGTCATACTATGTTGGAGGAAAAAATCTGATTCTAAGCTGATTTAAAATGTTCTAACCACTATCTTTAAAAATAGGGAAAAGTTAAACATAGCTAGAAGCATATTCCATAAGCAAATATATCATTATACCAATGTTATGAATAACTGGTGGGAAATGCTTTACTCTCTGTTAGCATCTTCAGTCAGTGGGATCAGTTGCATACAGTGCAAGAGAAGCAAGGGAAAAGAGACATAGTTTGGCAAGAAAAAAAAGAAATCAGAGAGCTAACTGCTATGTTAGCCCTTAGCTATTAATAGATTAGCCATAGCTTAATAGTTAGTTACTCTTCAGCTATTCCTTGATTAACATAATTAAATAAAATTCAGAGAGAACAATTAAGAACCTCAACCCAGTTTGAAGATGACTTGAATATAAAAACTTGATTTTAAAACTGAAAGTGATTTTTTTTTTCCAGGTGTCTTCCTCCTTCACTTTTTTCTGCATGAAGAATGTCCACTGCTTCATCACAACGAGAATGCTCTCTGCAAATCTGCACACAGTGATTAATTCTACATATTATCTGAATGAATAGAGACTAACCTGGGGGAGGGGCTGAGTGAGGGGCAAAGGTAAAATGAGGGGGGAAAAGGGGATTTTACTAAAAGAAGGTACCAAGGAAATGTCATTTTCTTAACACCTACATATCTGAAGATTCTACAGTGATAAACATAACTGTTGAGGTGTTTCAATTCATATAGGTTTTAGAGTTTTTTGTTTTGTTCTAAAGATGAAAAAAAAATCTGTTCAGAGATAAAACTTAAATCAACAATTTAAAGCTCAGCTTTAATCTATAGATAAAAAGGGCTGCAATCTGTTCCAATGTACTTAAAAAAAATATTTGACTCATGCATTCAGGGTAGAAAAGTACAGGACAAGTTATAGAAATTAGTATTCAAATACTTTTTTTAAAATGCTTTTTAAATTACATTTTTTAAGTCTTTTTTTTAAAGTCTTTCCCAAGACAAAAATTATCCTAGGTTAAATGAACTTTTTAGAGTACCCAAAAACTAAACACGTAAGATCCTAACATTAGTCCACCATAATATTATAAAGTAGTATTTGCTCAAATATCGAATTTTCTATTAATTCTCATTTCACTTGCATTTTAAAAGATGGTTAAAAGTTGCAATGGAAGGTCTCCTCTCAATTGCTAAAGCAACTGGTATGTCTGAACTGCCTAATAAAAGTCTTTCAATCCCAAGGTGCATATAACTTATTGCACACCTCTATATTTACATATACTTAAAACTGACCAAAAAAATCATCTCCTGTATATCACGATGAAATGTTTCCTACACCATAGCATGTCCTGCTGTACTGTGTGGTATGCGACACTTTGATTTTCTGGGAAAAAAAAAAAAAACAAAACAGCAATTCCTGTTTTCCATTAGTTTGTAGACAGGAAAGCATCTCCTATGCATTACAGTGTCAACTGCACATGATTCTTGGTCCAAGTTCAAAAATATTGTCGGCTCACTATGTTTTAAATTTAAGTTGATCACTTGCCCTTTTCAAAGGGTAGTAACATTAACACAAATCTCTTGATATTTCCATGGTCTGAGACATAGCAGATCAAAGAAAATATATAGAATTTTCAGCTATTTCATTATATTGCTTCCAATATCAGGTGAATAAAACAAATATCGCTGTCAATCCTTAAAGATTGTCTTTGGAACATGTCTAGTGTCTCTGGGATTAAGTTTTAAAAAATTTTACTTCATTTCCTAGAACAATCAAATAGTTTATATAACAGGTCAAAGTACAAATAACAGAAGGCCAAATTTATGTTGCTTAGCTACTAAGCATCATTTTTTTTTTATATCTTCACGGTGACTAGCAGAAGAATTTCAAGAACCTCTTCTAATGCTGATGCATGCTATCAGCCAACATTGAAAAAGGTTGGTATTTCCACCTGTTTACATGTTCTGCTATATGCAACAAGCATCTCAAAGGAATTCTAAGAAATTCTTATCTGAAGGTGGCTAGCATTTCCCTCTTAATTCCATTGATTTCTTCTCCTTCAAAGAAAACCAAATGGACAGCACACTCCACCAGTGCAAACACTGTTCGAACCACAGAAGACCACAACACGACCAGCCACAGAATAGAGTCATTCTGCATTACAGGGACTGCATTATACATACATTCCTTGGATATATTTTGCAAGTAAAACAGTAGGTAACCCAAAAATGAAAGCCAACTTTAGGCAGTCAAACCCTAGTGGAAACAATTTTGTAGCTAAGTTGAAAATATCTTCTCAAAAGCAACAAACTTCTTTTTTACACTGAAAGAGTAGTTGAAGTGACAGATACATGCACAACCTGCTACCAAATGTACAAAGAGTATCTTTTCTAGGACTGCACTGCACCAACCTGCTCTGGGCCTTCTCCCTCAGAGGTGTCAAGTTATCACTACCCTGAACAGACACTATCACCAATTGCTGCTTCTTATTGTTGCTGCACAGCTGAACTCCAACAAGATCTGCAGTCATATTTCACTTAAATATGTAACTGAATTATGAGTCCTTTGGGACTGCAGGCACCACGGGGAAAGCGTCCTCTACAGGTAATGTAATTTTCTAGGAGACTGGACACAGGTCTCCAAGTGCTCCACAACTGGTTTCAGGTATAACTTTGGCCCATTTAACTTATGCCTCATTAAAATTAGTGCAACCTATTTTCAGCAGACTTGAAGATAGCACTGGTGACTACAAGTGGACTAGCAGTACAGCAAATGCTGCTGTGAAAACTCCCTGCAGGGGTTAAAAGTCTTTCAGTGTTCCCCTCCTCAAAGTCAGTCACTTTGCTATTAAGGCTTTGAAACACACAGATGTGTGAGGCTGCTAACAACATACTGTCCCCATGTTCGTGGGAAAAAAAACTTTCTCATAGCCAGTCATAAGACTGAGACTCATACAAGAGAGTGATAACAAGAAGATACTCCAGCAACTCAGTTTACAGTAATCAAAAATGTGGGACATATTATAAAATCTTCTAAAAAAAAAAAAAAAGAAAAAGGCAAAACAAAAATGTTATTCAAGTCATGCCAAAAAAAGAAAACCATTGAATACAAAAAGATAACCTGAGTTGTTGCTTCACTCCTCTCCTCATATTATCAAAACACTTCTAAGGGTATTCCAAATCTGAATAAATGAAAAAAACGGTAAATATTTTGCTTATTGCACTTTATGGAGCATGTTTCCAGTACAATGCTACCCAGATTTCTATCAGTCCACAGCCAATAGACATCAAAGTCTCAGAAGTACATGTGAATATAGTGAAAATTATTAAAGTAGGCTATCTTTGGTTTAATAGTTTTTCTTCACTCTCTGACTCCAGAAGGATGGTTAATGTGTTAAAGAGTCACCTTCCCCTCTTAAAGGACAGTGCAGCACTGCCCTTCACTGCACCGCTCAACCTCTTCATTTGTCTTTGAAAGCACTCTGTATAAGCAGCTGCTCTTCATGGTAACTACCTCCTTTGATTAGCTGCTATGAAAGCCTCTATCAATAGCATATCTTTTTATCTCATATCTTCTGACATACTTTGAAAATCCTATTACAGTGGACTCTACCCTCAAGGTCTGAGTTTAAGCTGCACCCTCCTCGTTAACTATATTATAATTGCTTCAGCCTGAACCTGTTTTTCTCCAGAGCACCACCAGACAATGCTGACGAGGTATTTGAGGACTGAAACATCCTGGCAGGCTCACTCCAACACTGTAATGCTTTAGAGGTATTATTGCACAGACCTGATTAGTTGGAAACACTGCACAAGTCTGTGTAGTGCCTCCCTGCAGGCACATCAGAGGTCACAAACACAGCCCTTCAAAGTCCAGGCTTGCCCTTATTAGCATGCAGCTCTGTGTCTCAATACCACACATTTGTTCTGCTTATACCCTATGACCTCTTGCATGCACTGGGTGAAATCCTCTCCTGATATAACCCTTGAAAGAGAAAGTGCCATCATCAAGAGGAAAAAAAAAAACATTTCAGAAGTTGCCCATTTCAATGACAACAGCCGGTATCGAAACCGGCTAATGTCTACAGCACATTTATACACACGCACACACTTCCACACCTTGACTTTTTGGAAATTTTCCAGTCTTATAACAAAAGTAAACTCTTCCTTTTTGTTAGCAGCCACTGATAATAGCCCTCAGTTCAAAATTTGTTACTGCTAAGACTTCTCTACGGGACAGCATTGCCACCATAGACACTGCTTCCACCCCATAAGTTTCAGGTGGCCTAGGAGCACTCAGGAGACTCTCGGACCCACAGAATTCTTTCCAGCAGCTTAAATGCATGACTCCCATTTTTAGCAACTTCACTAAATCCCTTAAAGGATTTACAACTGGAGCCACAGTTAGTATTCAGATTTTTTCACTTTTATTAAAACTAATTTTAATTTCCCCACTTGAAATTTGGCATACCTGTAAAGAAAGCTTGTCTTCTTCTTTATAAAGATGTTGCAAATATCCCTTATCTATTGCCAAATTAAATTCCAATTTAAATTAACTAACGTCTCTTACAATATTCTTCAAAGCCTTGCCACTAGGCATTTGTTCCTCGCAGTTACATACTCAGCTAGTCCCAAGATACATGCAAAAAACTACAAGGTTTCCTTCCCCTGCTGTCTCCTAGCTTATTGCTATTTTGGTAACTGTAAAAGGACAGTAACTACTTCAAATAGTTGATGGTCCTTGTGAAATTATCAGCAAGATGCATATTTAGAAACTGCTAGAAACTTGGAAGTTTGGAAATTACAGTAAAAAAAAAAGTTAGCTGTTAGATGATATTCCTGATTCTGAAACATGTTTAATGAGGGAGGGATAAGCCCCTAAAAAAATCATAGGAGATTTTTTTATCCTGAATAGTCACTGCAGCTCAAAATACCTATGCAGTATTCTCACTGCCTCCCTGAGCTTCCTTTTCTCCTTCTGACAAAGTGGATTCTACACAAGCAAGTCACCTGAAAAGACATAATAGAGATAAACAGCAAGTCCACAAAGAGGCCTGTCAGTCTTGCTTTACCACACGAAGTATAAGAAGTATTAATTGACACAATCTTGGGATGATAATTCACTTTTCCCTGTGGTGTGGAAAACAAACAAAAGAAATAACAATTAAGAAAATAAATTATATCACTTAACTGTTACAATACTCAGCACACTCCAACTTCTATTCCTTCCTACCTCAGGTTTCCCCTTAACAGAGGTGGCAGGTAGTAATATAAATGTAGTAGCACTTCAGTTCTAAAATCCAAAGTGGCTGCAAGTTTACTAAGTAGCATATAAAATTAATTATCAAACTTCAACATCAGAACAGTTGTACAAGATTGGACATAAATCTTTGTGCACAGAATTGCTAATCCTGAAACATACTTTCAAAAATATTAAACACTGAAAATGAACTTAAATCCCTTCCTCTCATAAGGAAATTTCTCATTCTATTTTGCATGTCAGAAAATGCACAAATTCAATGCAGAAGAGCATTCCAGAGCTGTGGGTACAAAGGACACACAGTGAGTGTTAAGCATTAAACCAACACAAACAGCAAATTGATTTTCCAGGCGAGCCTTTTAGAGCATTTCAAAAGTTCAAAATGGAGAGGAGGGAGCAGAAAAGGTAAACTACAAAAAGTGAAGTGCTTTGTTCTTCATGGAAGTAATTCAACACTAGATACAGATGACAGAAAACATAAGACATCACAATTATTAAATAACAAGTTATGCTAATTATAACTTTGAAAAGGAAACTATTTTCAGAGTTCTAGAAGTCAAACAGAAAATGGCTCAACATATACAACTAACACTTCTATTCCAGTTAGCACCGAAGATACTGTTTCTTGAATAGATTGCAAAATACTGAATCATACTATTTGATAAGTAAAATGCCCTAAAATTTAGTGTAGGTAGCCCCATAGAGTTAAGATAATTGAGAAGGATCTGGACAGCCAGAGGGGATCCCCTTGCAGTTCACCCACCAAAGGCTGTGGAGGTCAGCTGCAGCCTCTCCCGTATTTTGGAGGTGTAGAGGGACACACCTAAGTCACTGGCCCTTGCAAAGGCTGTGGGCATCCAGTCTGCAGACAACAGCAGCCCTGCACCACCATGGTCTCATTCCCTGTGCCCATCTCTAGACCGATAACAGAATTCAAAACCAGCAGGACAGCGTGGTGTTCTCTGTTACCAGGCACACATCTGATGTACCAGCTAAGGGAACTCAACCTGTACCAGCGTGCAGAACGGCCTTCCCCAAACAGGCTGTGGGCTTGGGAAAGACAGGGTGTGAGAACTAGTACTCATATGGCACAAGTTATATGCACAGGCTTCTAAATTGGTCAAATAAAATTTACATTTTCGTGACAGCATGAAGACAGAAGTGGGAGGAGAGGAGGTACTTCACTGCTACGATTGCTCATTCAAACTCCCAACTGTTTCAGCTTTCCAATAAAACTAATGGGTTTTCCTTAACTTTTAACATTTCTCCAGTTTCGCACCTCCAACTCATGAATCTCTACAAACCTGTGGGAAAAGAGGATGGCTGGTTAGACAAAATTCAAGCCATTCCAATTTTGCAAGATGAGGAATAGATGAGAACAGATCGGGAATTTAATTCACAAAACCTTAAATAAGCCAGTCACTGTCTACGCTGTATTCTGGGTTAGGAGGAATATGTTTATTAACTTGTAGATGCACATATTGCTGTGCTACCTCTCTTCTCCCTAGTTTGTGCTAATAAAACCTCAAACTTAAAAAGAAAAATTAAAATAAAATAAAAAACCCGAACAAAAAGCCCGTCGTTACAGGCTGGCGCAGGGCCCGGCACCGCGCCCCGGCCGCAGCTCCGCGGGTGCGGGGACGAGCCGCGCCGGCCCGCGGCTCCCGCGAGTTCTCTGCCGCCACCTCCTGGCCCCGCCCGGCCCGCAGAGCCCCGAACGGCGGCAGAAGATGCTGGGAAAGCCGGGAGAAGGGGGGTTGTTAGAGGTGATCTCGAGAGAAACTCACTGGCAGGGAAAACCAAACCAAAACTAAACAAAATAAACTAAACAAATAAACAAAAACATCCAAACAAACTATTAAAAAAAAAAAAAAAAGGAAAAATATAGGAAATTAAAGGGGTGGTTTTTTTACCTTTTTTTTTAAAGCTTCTTTTCCTTCTGTCAACCAAAAGAGGAAAGAAAGGGTGGATCAAGGCAGAAGGAGAAACAAAAAAACTGAGGAGACATGAAAACAAAGAGTATGACAAGCTCAAGCCAACTGAGGTTCCAACAGCAGCTTCCCCCGGACCATATTAGTTTTTAGTGAAATGGGAAAAAACAGAGCAGCATTGTCTATGTCAAAAAAGAAACCAGCAGGTATCGACAAAATGCCTGCTCCACAGCAAGCCTGAGAGCTTGCAAGATGAGGTCACCTGGATATTTATCCATCCACTATCTCTACTTGTCTCCTTCCTTCCTGAAGGTGTCCCCTAGAGAACAGGGTCTTCATGGGTTGCAGTACCAGAAGGAGATACCATACACCACAGCTTTCAGTCAGTTTCCTGGCTACATGAGCTCTTCCAACAGAAAGTTTAAACCCTTCCACAGAAAGCAAGGCCTCCCCCATTTATTGTTCAGATAGGTCCCAACTAGTCAGGAAAAGACAATTTGGGAACACCAAAAATCCCTTTACACCCGCAATTAAATCGCTTGAGAAGAAAAGGACACTTTTGTGCAAGGTAGGGAGAAGCAAAGCACTCATCTCAAATCTTTTCTTAAAGCTTCTTCTTGGATGATTTTTTTCTTTTTACTTCCTGGTTACTGATTACTGACAAAAGGGATTTGCTTCTGCAAATAAGCTGGACCCAGCTTTAAAGAAAATTGCTGTGCATATGAAGCTTGAAATTCCAAGATAAAGTTCAATCAAAAATTAATATATGAAAATGCATGTGTTTGCATGAGAAAAAATATGTTCTTAGGTTTTGTGCATTTCTTGTGGTTGTACCTAATTGTACCTAAGACTACCACCCAAGACTATCTCAACAAAAAAAAAAAGATAGTACACGTGCAATGCCTGCAAAAATAATACTACTTTAACATCTGGCAAAACATATTGATTTTGTGGTTAAATGTCAGGTTAATGCTGCATTTATGTATAGTGCACATATAATTACACTTTTTTTCTTTTGTAAAAAAAAATTAACCACGATTCTCATAACAAAAAAAAAAAAAAAAAGGAAACAGAACCCAAAAGAAAACAAACATACAAAATAAGCCACCCACACACAACTTCTGTGATTTACAAATGTGGCTTACAAGAATCTGAAATTGATGCTTTCCGCTATCTCAAACATAGGCTACTTATAGAAACAGATCATGTAACAATATCACATGTAAAATAAAATGTGTCCAACTTTGTTTGTTAGAACAATTTGCATGCACTTGCGTGACACCACGTTATGAGCAGCTCAACTCTACATTCCTGTCCAAACAAATCTAATCTCTTCCTTACAACAACCGCTCCAGAGCCTTCAAGTTGATTTTACCCAAGAGTATTTCTGGGCTATCTTTGGAATGCTTGTGGGGTGGGGGGAGGGGTGAGGGACCAGGAAGGAGTGGAAGAAACACTAGCATAAGCAAATACAGATGGAAATTAAACCTTACTTTGTGTGTTGACCAAAAAAAAATTATGCCATTCCCTATAAATCACTGCTTGGCTAACACTGACCTCTGCTAAAATGTTTACAATGTTAATGCTGTCCTGTAAATTCAATCTCTATGAAAAATGGCCCTTTTGCCTCCTCTACTAATTTATGTTATTCCATTCATATGTGCTTGCACATTGGATAACAAATTATGTGCTCATAGCCTGCTCTGTGTTCAGCTATCCTGTTTCCCATAAAAATTACTGCTCAAAATAGGCAGATTTTCTACTAAGCTTTGATTAAAAATACCTTTAAAATCTGAGAATAAAAAAAGGAATTTCATCTCAACTGAGATGCAGATTATCCATTTATTCCCGCTCATTCTTTTATCTCCTTGATTTAAACTACTTCTCCAGAGCTTCTCTTGTGTTTATAAGCTTTTTAGAGAAGGCAAATCACATTTTTTTTGTACGAAATGCCTACCAAAAAATGCCTACCAAAAAATGCCTACTCATATTTACAACTCTACAGAAACAACAAAAAAATGCACACAAGTTCCCTCACAAATTGCTTTGTTAGAAATATTTGAAAGTTTAAACAAGTTCCAGGTTTAAATCTGTGACAAAACTTAGTAGTTACATAGTTAAGGTTCTCTCTTTACTTTGACCACTGTTCACAGCAGAAGTCCTCAGACTTTGTACTAGTGCTCGGAAGTTATGAAATTTGGTAACTTCCAAACTTTACTCCACTACCTGCAAGAACAAAAGCCAAATGGGGAGTGAACGGACACAGAAAAATCAAGAGGAACATATCAAAGCAAGTTCTCAAAGGGTTTCTTCTACAGATGAAGTGTAGCAGTCAGTGAAGAGGAAGGGAAGATTGCTTCTTCACTGCTCCCAGTTTTCCCACTGCAGACCCAAAAGAAAGAATAACTGACTCAAGTGCAGTACCAGCCCATTAATCAGAATTAGGTCTTTTAAAGTGACTACTTTTCAAAAAGGATAAACTGCCATTCCCCTAAATGTCAAAGTTTGTAACCTTACAACTTCTATTACCTCAAAGAGACATTTTGCATTTGTAACATGAGAGATTTCAAAATGCATTTCTCTGCATTATTCTCAACACTGTTTCTCTTCTTCTGTCATGCATTCTGCTACTCATTTGCAGAAATTGTCTGAGAGAAATTATTAAATCCCACAAACCTTCTTTAAAAAACAGGGAAGCTATTGCACAAAATTTCATAGCTTTCATAAAGCATTCAGCTATTATATTGATGGCAATGGGAACATTATAAGTAATTTAAATAAATTCTGCTAGTCTTCTTCTCCTTCCACAACTTGAACAAAGGGATCAAAATTGAATTAATGGCCAACAAAAATTAATTAAACAGGAAGGGTGAGAAAAGGAGGCATCTATTCTAATGTGTCCCAGAAACATTAAAATAATGCCTTACTTGGCACTAGCAGACAATATTGTAAAAATCTGTCTCTTAAAATATCTAGAACCAGCTTTAACTTTCCAAAGAGATTCCAGATGAGGACAGTCTAAAACTGTAACTCTAGAAGGAATTTTGTAGCAAAATTATTGGTTAAGAATGCCATATTCAAACTCTATCTGCCATATTCATATGGGATATTCATACCCAGACACCTCACCTTCTTCACAGACCCTTTACATCAACTGCTGAAAACCAGAGATCCCATTTCTTTTGGGAATCTGACTGGTGGAACAGATAATGTTCCATTTACCACTGAGCCAACTAACTCTGAGTTAGTCTCCAGTGCATATTATAAGGACTAAACAACAAAAAAAAAAAGTTATCTTTGAATAATTATGGATAAAACAATCTTTATCATTACACATTAACAACAAAAGGAACTTTGGTATTTAACAACAAAATTTAACAATGAATGTTGCCAATATTGATTAGGTTGTCACAAACTCAACAAACACTTCTCAGATACATCACAGTACTCTCTGTCCCTCCCATACAGAGAGCCAAAATCCAGACTGTACTGACAAGTACAGCAACCTCTCCAAGCTAGGTTTGTCTCTTCCCAGAGAACACCTTTATTTCCCAAACTGGACATGAATGATAACCATAAGTCGATAGCACAGATTCTAGTTTTCCTGCACAACAGAGAACAATAATACAAATCTTTCTGTTATTTCTCCTAGATATATCAAACCCTACTCAAACAAAACCAGAAAAAGCAAGGAGTTTCAAATCTGTGTGTGCAAATCCAGTTTCTGTTTGCAGCGTGATCACCATGATGTTTCAATACAGGGATTCTGTTCTAAATGCTGTTGAACTACAAAATCTGACTCAACATTTAGGCATAGACAATGCTATACATATACAATGCTAAAAATTCAGGTGATTAAGACAGGAAAAATATATTTTTAAAAAGTAGTGCTTTCTAAAACAAGTTTATCAAAATCAGATGCTTGTGTATTTATGTCTTCAAGGTCAGTACTGAATATGACACAAGTTTCCTGTCTAATTTACTACAAAGTAATTGTTTAAGACCACAGCAGCCCCTGGCAAGATTATTTTTTTATTAAATAAATAAATAGAATCGTTAACAACAAAAACCTTCAGCTCTAGTAAATGCAAATGTGCAAATATGTTAATGGTAACACCAGTGCTGGTAACATAGAATGGCTGAATAGAGCAGGTCCTGACCATGTATTTCTGTTAATCAGGCAATCAAAATTAATTACTATTCCTTCACTTCAGACACCTTCAAAAACCCAGAATGCCACAGTTAAAAATCCTAGAGAGAGTCACAATTTCTATACTGTCCGGTTAATAAACTCTGGGGGTTTAGTTCTATAACACTTTCTCTCCTCAATTGCTACAAGAAAAGTATATATCTGTGCAAAGCATTGCAGTTATAACCTGGTTTCCACCAAATGGCACATGGAACTTATAAAAGTGTAATTAGAAACAGCATACCTTACCTCCATGCAACATTGTCAAGACCAAGAAATCAGAAAACAGAGCCCTGAAACCACAACTGAAGAATAAATCTGCAATGTTTATCATTTACATCTTTAATGCCACCTAATAATACTACACATGCAATTACAGTGGAAAAATATAATTAGGGTGATTCATTTAGAAGAGGTAGCACTTTCAGTCTTTTATGAAAAAGGACTTAGTAAGCTACAGTGCCAAACAACAGATTTGCTTTTACAAAATACTATCTGGTTTCAAATTTATGAATCACTACAGAAACCTTCAGACAGGACTAATGTCATCCAGAAGGATGTCAAAGTCACCTTGAATAAAAAAAATGAAATAGTTTCACTTCAACTGTTTCATTTGCCTGTCCTTTTCAAGTCTTTCAGCACAAAATTAGTAATATCATTAACATAGGCTGCTTCCCTATTCTCCTAACCCTAAAAGAGGACTACTTAGGGAAAAAAAAAAATCCAACAGGAAAAACGTTTCCAGCATGCTGGCACACTAATTCTAGCATGCTCATGCTTATAAAAGGTTTCCACATGCTATCCAAGGAAAGTTACAAACAGACTGACACAAAATAATTGGTAAAAGGGGAAGCATACATTCTAAGTTCAGTTCAGTAAGGAATGTAGATTTGATTACCAATTCTGACCTTTCACCACTTGAAATCACAGAAGAAAAACAACATCACAACTACAAGCCTGCAAAACCCTTTAAAGTAATATTGTAACCTTTTAGAGCAGTTTGAAACAGATATTAATAAAGTGTCAAAGAGGCCACAGGAGACATAACACAGGAGGCAAGAAGAGGTTCACCTAGAGGAGGCTTATGGAGAATACTGGCATTTGAGTTGGTTAAACCAGTATATGGCTGAATATGACAGAGCACAATTTATTGTTTTCCTTCTAGGACTTCTGGCAACAAGAATTGCACAGTGCTTCAGAATGAAATAAACTGCATCCCTTCCCCAGAAGTGGATAGAGAATTCTGGAGAATTTCCAACCTTTTAGCTGCAGCTGTAACTGCAGGGAGCCCAGGAAAACAGAGTGGACACTTCATCCTTTCTAACCAACAGCAAGCAGTCAACCCAAGTTAAAGCAAAACACACGGCCTTAACTCTGAAGCCCTAGAAAGCTACCCAGACATGTCTGATGGGGAAAAAATTGAAAGGGCTGCCAATAAACCGGATAACAGATGAAGGAAAAACCTAGGGGCATGATTTAATATTCATCACCCTTACCTAGTGGCACACCGACTATGGCCTCCACCCTTTGTGCCCATCCTCCTGCTCACCCAAGCCACAAAGCCAAGGATGTGGAGCTCTCTCAGGTTGGGAATCAGCTCTGCACTGCCAGGATCGCCGCTGGCCCCGCTGCCTCCCTACGGCAACAGCACCGCTCCTGGCCCTCCCTTCCACCTAAGCGGCACCTCAAGGAATGAGTTCCTGCTGGATTATCAGGCTGGACTGGCAAACCAGGAACAGTAAGGTTCATGCCAAGGAAAGGAGAAGAGAGAGACACCAAGAAAAATGACAGTTCAGGTCAGCTGCCAAGGAACCTACTCCTAACCTTACCTTAAGAAAAACCAGAAAAAGAGAAACTGCTCATCATGTTAACCCAGATGCATTCACATTTTTGAGTTATCTAGACAACAATCAAAATCTACTCAAGCTTGAGGAGAAGATTAAAAACCCCTTACTTCCACATTCCATTTGTAGAAATGAAGTAGGATTGAAGATACAATTACCATAAACATGTACATTCCAGAGTACTAAACCTGTATGTAAAGTTCAGCTCAAAGTCTCATGACAGCCTAAAGCAACCATGAGTAATACCACCTTCCACAGCTCACAAGTTAAGCTTCAGCCAGTCTCTTCCCACTTTCTTTCCAGTGTCTTCACAGGGAAGTTGCTTACCACCCTCAGAGGAGGCTGAGCAGAAAGGTCACAGAAATACTAAAGGAGACAGGCAAAAGCACAAATCCCTGGTGCCAGGGCAGTCTAGTACCAGTTGAAGTTTCTGTTTCAGAGGAACTCCAAGATCCTCAAGCTCACTCAAGGATCCTCTACCTGCCTCCAGATGCTGGAAAACTTCAGGCAGGCTGTAAGGAACCCTCCAACAAATCCAAAAAATATACTGTAAAATCAGCTCTCCAAATTATACATTAGGCCAGACAAATCTATAGTCCCAGGATGGAATCAAACTTGCAGATGATAATCCTAGAAAAATGCAGAAACATGGCACCTGAAAAAATCTATTTCAATTTGCCAGCATGAAAAGTTATCATTTCAGTTGACTCATGGTTTCTCTCCTGGTTTCCCTTCTGTTTGCATTAGTGAAAGCAATGCAAATAATTAAAAATTCAATAATTAGAAGACAAAATAATTAGAAAACAAAAGAGAGTAGGAATAATAAACTAACATACAGAAAAGTAAAAATTACATAGGGATGCTTACATGCACCTTATTGTTAACTTTTAAAATGTTCCTTTTCTCATGTAAAAAGGGGAGCGAATAATTTTTAATCCACAAATTTGCTACAGGCAGTTATAGTTTCAGAGAAAACAGGTATAACAATTTTGCAGCATTGCTTCAGCAATGCTTGAAAGACTTCTTGTTTAATTAAGATGTTCCTAGAAACACTGAAGAGGAAATAAAATACCAATCTTCCTAAATGTAAGCAGATTTTTTTTTCTTCCAACATTTCCAAATGCTGTATCAAATTGCCTCTCTCTCTACATTAGAAGCTAGCCTGAAAACAAAAACATTCAGACTTCTCATTTCTTTCCCTCCTTGTTCAAGCTAAGAAGTATGTAATATCCATAACACACATGGCTCCACGGTGAACGGTGAGTTCAAAATACTCACTTGACAATGAAGAAAGCCCCAAGCTCTGTATTTGTAGGAATAAAGCAGATCATACTAATCTGGCTCTAGGAATTTCAAGACTGGTATCATATTGCAAGTGGCTACCCACTTGAACATAATTTCTCCTCAGGTTTTTCTTTCTACTTGAACTGCCAGCAGTGTTAATTCATTCAAGCAGCACACATTGCTACTACAGAATCCTAGGAAAGCTCAAGATCCTACAAAGAATAATACCAATTCCAATACATGAAACCAAATCGAATTTAAATTTAATTCATTTTGACATTATTCTAAACAAACTAGTGTTCAGCTAGCAAATTGGAAGCCTACACACTATACTTGAAATTATTTTACAAATGCAGTTTTGAAAGCTTAGTTTTTCTTTTATTCAAAATAGCAAGCCAAAAATGGGATAGATTTTTCTTGTGAATGAGAAGTTTTAGCTGGAAACCACAAAGTTTATCCTAATTGGTTTGGGTAGTTCTGAAGTAGTCTCTGAATAGGGTTGTTTAACTTTCCTAAGCACAGTCAGAATAATTAAGACAAACCCTTTAGAGCTGAATCATTTTCTCAGAAATTCCAGGAATCTTAAAGTTTCAAGGACGTTCAATACGATGTAACATTGCCAGTATTTAAGAATAAAATTCAAAGGTGTAGACCAATAAGTAAGTGTTTGAACAGTTTCTTCATGCTCCTTTTAAATCACAGAGAGTGGGGAAAAATACAGAATAATAATAAGAAAAATGAAAACAGCCACTCTACTAAACACAATCTCCTCATTTTGGTGCTTCAAGTGTTTGTTGGCTTCTCATCCTTTCCTCATTTTCATTAATATTGTGGGGTTTCCTATTTAAAAAAGCATCTGAATCATCATTATTCCTGAAGTTTTGAATGGCAAGGATTGATCATCAATAATGTATTGTACAAAAAAAAAAAAAAAAAAAAAAAAAAAAAAAGAAAACAATAAAACATATCTGGGTCAACAGTACTATCATTTCAATGGGAAATGTTACTAGCAACCAGTGGGAGGGAGCATCTTCCCCCTCCAAAGCAACTTAAGCTCCTGATGTTTCTTAAAGCAGAACTTTAAAGCAAACATTTTCTGATTATCTGCATATTTGCCCTCAGTATATATTTTCATGACAACAGGTTGCTAATCTTCTACAGTTTTCCAGAGCATGCATCAAACTCTTCATCAGAATGAAAATACAGCATGCAAAAAAGGAACAGAAAGTGACAAAGCAGGGTAGTACATAATAATGCACACATGAGATACAGAAGTGGAAGTAAAATCCTACAGTCACAGCTGTCTCAAAGGTTAGTGTTATGTAACCTTGAACTGAATGCACTTGAAATGAGGGACTGTTCCTTCAAATATAGTAAAAGTGATATTAACTAATTGACACTGGGTGATCTTTACATGTAGCATGCATCCCAGAACAGAAAGCACCTTGTCCACAGAAAATTGCTGAAGAATTCTGTGCTAGCTAAGTGAAGAGAACTCGATCTGCTCTTTTAATTTTGCAGTTAGGCACTTAGAAACACAATAGCCAATCAAAATTACTTACTTGGATATTAATATTTTACACTGAACCTACAGAAAATTACTAGAAAATTTTGCACTGATGTTCTACAAAACCAAAGCATCTATACTTCTGGAATGAAAAATTGCTTCCATTTCAAATTCTAAATTCACAAAATTCATCACTCAATTTATCATACGTTAAAACAAATACGAATGGGTAACTACTTTTCCCAAATACCAAATAGTCTGAATATATTAGCTCAAAAAATTTCGACAACATGAACTAAGCTTGTTTCACAAATACCAATATACCTCACATCAAACACATCATGCACAAAGGTGTTATTCTGTGGGTTGTTTGAGTTTGAGGGTTTGGGAGAGAGGGCATGATTTCCTTGGTAAGCAGGAGCTTGTTTCTTGATTTTTAACCATGAGAAGGTTGCCTGTAACAACTTCAGAGAACACAGCTTCAAGTAGACTTAAACTAATCCCTTTCAGAATCTGCCAACACAGCGTGCTCACTGCCCAAACTCCTGCTGGATTGATTAAAGCTGCTGAAGGAGTTAAGTCCCCCTTTTGCTAAGCAGAAGCACAGCCCCCTTGGCAGAAGTAAGGCCATCCACTGTGGTCACAAAGGACTAAACACACTTCCCTCTCTATGATCTGCATGTTGGTTTCAAGCTCTGACCCGGATTATTGGAGCAGACAGTCATGGATAACAATTCCTTAAATTGCCCCCAAACAGATCACTAGATGCCTTGGGGACCTTAGCTATCTGAAGTATTTCTGAGGCTAAATCCAAGCTTTCTCAAATAAAGCACTACCCAAATGATAAATCAGTCTTGCTGACAGACCTTAATGCCATACCTTTAGTTAAGTGACTGCTGTTTGTTGGGGTCATCCCTTCATACACACCTCCTTTTTGATAACTTTAAAAAGAGCCTTGTACTAAAAGCTATGCAGTGTACACAGCTCAACTTGAATAAGCACAATATATCATCTGAGTACATGCTTCTTCTCAAGTAAATTCATTGGAGAACCTGAAAAATGTACCTCCTTGATATGCTGAGGAGAATGGCTTAACAGGGCATTCAGAGACTTCCCAAAAGAGAAGTATAAAACGGGGGCCCAACATTAAAAAAACAGATTTGATGTTTATCCTCAGCAGAGCAAGGAAGGGCTGAATCATGTACCTACTTTATTTTAATCTTGACAAAAGGGTGTTTATGTACCATAGGATGACACATTGGAACAATGAAAATTACTCTAAATTATCTCTAAATTCATTTTATTTCACATTCAAAAACTTGTGTAGCTTCTTTTCCCAGAATTAGTCTACTTTAATCCAATTTACCGTAATCCATTCCTAAGGTGAATTATACTAAACTGAATTTTAATATGACATTTTAATACTGAATGAAAGCAACCCACACATAATTTTAACATGTTTTAACTAAACTGTTTTAAATTAATTTTTAATTTGAATTTATTTTATTTGACCTTATTGTCACATATGGACACATCACCTTCACACATACTTTGAGAAACAGTCTGACAACAGAGAGAAATGTATCTAGAAACATTTCTGTGACAGGCAGAAAACTTCACATAAGGTGTTCTCTGTGTTGGACAAGGAGTTTTTCATTTCACCACCTCATTTAAGAAGCCAAGGGTTAAACAGACTTGAGGGGTTTCACCTCAACAAGCATTGCATACAACTGTAAGATGCTTCTTTTGTGAAACAATGGAAATCACATGGAAGAACTTCCAGACATCCTCTTACTAGGAGAGATGTGCTTTCCAATTAATAGTAGCAAGAAGCCAAACTCCAAACCTTTGCTGTCTTCATGCTAGACTTGCAGGGTGAATAAAGTTTATAAATGAGTTTGCATGCAGAAGCATAAATCTTGCCCAATTCATGAAGTTACAGGTTGGGGTGGGGGGGGAAGTAAAAAAAGCAAAGAAGTCCATGCATTTCTGCAAACCCATTCCTGGGTTATTTGTGAATGTATCATTTCACAAAAGGAAAAAAAAAATCCAGTCTGACTGCTCAGAGAAGGAGCAAAGGTTATGAAAATGTCTCTCTGAACCAGCCATTCTGCCAGGCTGGAGCACTTTCAACCTGCATCGACCTGTTCCCACACCCCATGAAATTGCAGGTTACACTTCTACTAGAATCAAAGGAAGTGTTGCTTGTAAGACACCTCTGGAGGCCATCTAGGCCAAATACCCCCTTCAAAGTGGAATTATCACCAAGACTATAAGATCAGCCACATCTTTGTCTAGCTGAGGACTGAAAGCCTCAGTGGACAGGGGTTGCCCTGGGCAGTCTGTTCTGTTCCACCACCCTCCTACACATGAGCAAAGTTTTATAGTATTCAAGCTGAGCCTCCCAAGCTGCAATTTGCGTCTACTGCCCCTTGCTGTATTATTTGCTACTATCAAAGAGATCCTCTCTGTCATCTTCATAAACACCCCTCAGTTCTTGCAACCTCCTGTTAAGATTATCCCCTTACTCCTCTGCCTCTTGAGACTAAACAAGCCCAGCTCCCTTCAAGTGCCCCTTGGAGATCACACCATCTATGTCACACCAGGCCCCAACCTTGGTAACTTCCCAACAGGCTTCAGCTTCTCCATATCCTTCATGACCTGGGAGAAGGCAAGAGGCACGATTCCCAACAAAATACTCCAGACATACCTCACCAGCACTGAGTAGTGGGGCATAGCATCTTGCCACAACCTGACGGCTACAATCCTCACAGTGCAGTCCAGTATGCCATTCACTTTGCTCAAAAAAAACAAATTAACTAAAAGCCCCACAGAATTAAACAAACAAAAAAACCTCATGCATACCCAGCCAGCTATCAACCACAAATCCATTTCTTGCAGGGCATCACCCAGCCACTATCCAGCCTGTACCACAGGTATTCCTGCTGCCAAGACTGGCCCATGCACCGATGTTCTTGGTCCAGATGGCCTTCACAGTCCATTCAAAATTAAATCATCAATCCAAAACTATTCTGGCTTGCAGAAATATCCCATGTGTCCTGATTACCACAGAAGAGACACGATGACTCACTCTGTAAATTGTGCCATTTCAACAACAGACAGCTCCCAACAGAACCAGAAGCACTGGTCATCCTCCATTAAAAAACTAGCATTGAAAATGGAAAGATAGCAATAAGTGGTAGTGTAGGTATTGTAACTATAACATGAATTACAATTACTCTTTTCTTTAGAGTGCCTGGTGAAACACAGGCCTTTGATAGCTGACACACATGACTTCTAGCCAAAGCAAACCTATACACCTGAAAGATGTGATGCTAAAAACTGGGGATGCAGGCAAAGATTTGAAAATTTTTTTTCATCATCAGATATACCCAATGTGCAACCAAATATATCTAATCTGGATTTGTATTTTGAGATTACTAGCTTTATGTACTTCCACTTCCCTGACTTCTGTAAAAACAGTCACTAGGAGAACTCAAAAAAAAAAAGGGGGGGCGGCAAATCAAGTGTTAAATACTGTATTTAACTGAACTGTTAAACAAAAACAAATCATATTCCACTGTTTTCTAACAGTTAAACTATGAAAAGATTGCACTTGTCTACTTCTAAAGGGCAATCTCATCTCAAACTCCATGCTTTTGGGAGCTGTTGCACTAAGAGAGGTAGGGAAAAAAACTGTCTCGTCTGTCAGCAATGACATCTATCTCCCATTGCTTAATCAGAAATCTGATCTGCTAATTAGTTACCGTGTAAGGAAAAAAATTAAATATAAGAAGAGTGTACTTGCCACAATATGTTTTGCAACATTAATAAAACATTCAATAATTTGTTGCATTCAATAGTTTCATTGCTAAGTCTGCTAAAGTAAAATGTTAAATGGCCTTGGAAGAATCTATTTGACAACAGGGCATAAGTCTCTGATAGAAAGTCAAGGCTACTTCCTATCCAAGTCCTATAAGATGATCAGCTTGATATGGAGAATGCATGTTTATCTTCTTTGCAAATCACATTTTCCTTAGTCTGTGTGGTATTAATCTCCATGGGGGTGGACACCTCCAGGAAGGTGCAATGGTTCATCTCCTGGTTCTGGTCAATTCCTGTTTTAATCTCATTTCCATGTCGCACTCTTCACACATAGTGAGATATTAAACTCTATAGGGGTAGACATCTCAGCTGGCCTTAGAACACAGCTTCCCCTCTTCTGGCCAATTCTTATTTTAACTTTAATTTCCTATGATTTATATTCAATTTTCAAGTTTAATATATTCTGCTTCATTTTTATCAACAAGTCATCTCTCGCTTTCCCTCCCCTACCTCTTTTCAGAGATTTTCACAGGAAAAACTACCCATTTGGTCCTTTTACTAACCATTTCCCTCAAAATCATTGTGATGTTATTGCCAGGTTGAGATGTTATTGGTGTCATTACCATCAATGCCACTTGCAAACACACTGACAATGCTTGCTTTATTAAGGACTAGTTCTCTCAGTGGGGTATAATTTTGTGCAGCCTCGCTTCATGTAAAATTTCATTTACCTGTTGCAGGATGGAAAAACCCCACACCTAGGTAACAAACTAGGATATAAGTTAGAACATAAGAAATTAAAGCATAATGCCTTATTGTTCACTCTCCAATTGACAGTCAAGTCTCTGTCCTAAATGAGGGGTGTAGTACAACAGAAATCACAGGAACATCATGAGGCAAAAGTATTTCAGGACTCTCAAATATTAGTATCATAATGGGCAACACAATCACAGGGAGGAAAACAAAACCAGAGATCTTTAGCCTACATGATATCTGCCTCAAACATTTTGAGACCAATCTTTGCTCTTCCCAGAAAATATAAAGCACTGCTTGAATACAGTGTTTAATTTCACTATCTAAGCATGTTTTCCATTTTCCCTGCCAGGTTAGCTTGTCAGTCTTGAAAACACTCATTACTCATCATCATCATCTTCATCTCTTATTTGTTCACCACTTGAAAAACCTACTAGCCAAATATTTAAAACCTCAACAGAGACGCATGTTTATGAAAAGGGCAAGAGACACAGTTTCAAAAATATTGCTACTTTTTCAGAGCATGTTCTTCTTCAATTTTTTGTCCCACTGATTTTAATATACTCTCTAGCAGAAAGTCTGCCTAGTCTTTCTCTTTTTTTTTTTTTTTTAATAAGCTATACCTGTATTGGAATTTGGTTCAAAAGAGAAGGAAAATAAATGCCTTAATGCCTTGATTGCCTCATTTACCATTTTGTTTCTCAGCACAGTTCTTGTACATGTGAACTTCATCACCACTGAGACGAGCACACCAGAAGCTCCACATCTGAAATGCTTCAACAATTCTCAGGGAAGACTGATTTAAAGTTAGTAGACTGTACCATGAGATCCTTAGGAACCCAGGACACCAGAAAAAAGGAGCCTACAGGGGAAGACCGTGAAATCTGAGGTAACCCTGCCTGGCTACACCGCATGCAATGGTTCCAAGTGTCTCACTATCTGTAAGGCTTCAATTCAGCAACCAGCATCTATTGCACTAAATTGCTTGTCAATGCAGATACAGCCAGAGCCTGTTTAAGACACAGCAAAACAGAATTGCCCTGACAGGTACTAGTGTCACAGATAAAACTGGCAAGATCCTGCTAACTTCTTGCTGTAGCAGCTCGTAAGATTCCAAAAGCAAAATACAGTGCAGCTAAGTGTGTAGACAACTTTACTCAAACATAACCTTACTTTGCCATTGGAAATTTTTTTTCCTGTTTCTATTCACAAACATTCAAGTTAAAAGCTTGAATTAAAAAAAAAGATTACTTCCTAGTTATTCAAGTCTTTCATTCTAAAGTTTTTGGAAAGCAAACTGAAATACACTTCAGAACATTTATCCAAGCTTTGACTTCATTTAATTTTACCATGCATTTACATTTTCATATATGGTCGTTATTGTTGTCTGTCTGTTAAGCTGCTGTCTTCTGCAGTCCATTAGCCAGGTTTCAAATGCTGATTGCAGTCCCCCAGTAGGAATACCTTCTTTGCCCATGCATTTTATCTCCTGCTATTATAACATTTCATCATGCCAGACTCCGTAAATTGTGCCTGAGAACAAGCTAGTCTGTCTCTTAGGTAAACTGATCAATCATATATGAAAGAAACCAAAAATACTCCAGGGACCTAGATGTATTTATATATTTTACCATGTATAAACACATTCATCAAACAGCCACTGGGTCTATTTATGATATATACATCAATTACTGAACATTTACATAGAAGATACAATCATTGGTAGTTTATCTTTTATACTGCTAAAGGCAAATCCTCTTAATTACAACTTATTTAGCCAGAAGTTTTTAATATGTGCAACTCTAATGTTCTTAATGTTGTTACACTTTCTGTACTTTTTCCCCAGATTATGGAAATCTTGAGGTAAAATCTCTTTTTCTGAATTGTGTTCTGAACTGCAAAATTATAAGG
The DNA here is from genome assembly GCF_048771995.1 of Taeniopygia guttata. NCBI lineage: Eukaryota > Metazoa > Chordata > Aves > Passeriformes > Estrildidae > Taeniopygia > Taeniopygia guttata. The sequence continues at coordinate 54,856,022 of NC_133027.1, forward strand.
AAATAGCAACTTCTCTGGGCCTAAACACAGCAAAAGTAATCTTTTATATAAGGACCCATTTTGCTTAAGTACTGAGACAACATACTGCCGGCTCTTTCTTAAGGCTCTTTCTTAATTCTTATCCAAAGAAATGCAAATTTATTCAGATGTCTAATTACTGTAGTTGAGATATAGTAAACAAGCAGATAAGAGAGAATGTGAAAGAAGGACAGGAAGAATGCTATGATAAACAATACACAGTCATCTTGGATGCAGAATGTCTCAAAAAAGGATTAGGAAATAAAAAGAAACCAGTTTTACCTGGATTCCTTCTTGACAGATCCTTTTACATATAGTAAACGTGAAGATAAAGGTACCTTGATCTGGGAGTTTAAAAAACCCCACACCTTGGGGTTAAGTATAAACAATAGAAATAAATAGTTGAGTATAAATATCACTTTTCATGAAGTTTACAAAACCCCACACCTAAACAGACACTTGGAAGAAACTGGAGAATGATCAAGAAAGTCACCAAAACCCCCTGCCTAGCCATAACTTAGTCTTAACTAAGAAGGCATTCATCCCACAGGCAGGTAGGCTGGTTTGTTTTTCTGTCCTCTTTCACTTGGCAATACACTCAATATACAGCATGAGCAGAGCAGTTTAGAATTTTATGTATTACTGCCCACAAACCTGTTAGTGTAACAAGATAATGATAAAATATGAGTTATTCATAAAGTACCAAAAGCTGAAAAGCAGGAACAAGGATGGGCTTATCATCCTTTCATTCTCAGTTCACATTTTGTGTCTTATAGAGAAAAAAATGCATCCTCCTCATTCATGGCACAGTACTGAAGAAATTCATCAACTTCAAGATTTTTGCAATGGATTCAGAAATCCCTTTTACCCCTTCTTAATTTCACACTTTCTTCTTCAAATCTATTTTGTTTACACAGGTGAAATGCTGCCACCATGAAAGGACTCAATCCTCAACCACAAGACAGTAACTAATGTGTAATGACAGTAATGACTAATAACTAATGACAATAACATGTAAGAGGACTAAGGATCTTCGTGGTTTAAGGACTTATTTATTACAAAATTGTGATCCTCCTAATGTTGTCCTCCTACAAATATGAGAGCAGTTGCTTTTCCTTTAAGGACAAAGGAGTAGTGCACTTTTGCCTCCCCTGTATGTCACAAATGTTGTTTTCCCATTTTCAAAGTATTATTCAGGGCAAGAAATTCTCCAGAACTACTTTCCACTACAGCTTTGTTGCAAGCAGTGCCCAGGAAACAGCACTTGTAAGAACTTAACAAAAATGTCTATTAGGTAATCAACATCAGTACTGCTGTGCACTTCAAAAGTGAATAAAATTGCTATTTTATTAGGGAAATAAATAAACGTTTACCAACTTCATTCAATTGTGTGTCCTCTGGGGACTGCCTAATATACAAACTTAGTAAATTTGAGCATTTTCTTTGGCTTTTGCTTCCACTTGCTAATGCTGGGGTTTTTTTAGGTTTAGGTTCACAATGCAAATGCTTCATGTCCAACTGCAGTGGGAGGTTTTTTTGTTGGTTTTTAATCACATATGCACTTCCACTAAAAGACAATTTTCTAATTCTTTCAACTTCTTCATCACAGAATATGACCGGACCATTAATTATTTAAGGCTGCTTTTTACTTAATAGCTGTTTAAAGAGATGGATGGTCAAAACAATTTCTCAGAAACTCAAATTATCTAGTGCTTGTTTTCATTCCCATTTCCATGCTTAAGCAAACAGAGAGAGATGTTTATGCTTAGCATCTGGATACTATCACTATGCAAGGAAAGCAATCCAAAAGATTATTCCAGTATTCCTAGGGTCTGCAAATGTCATTATTAATCAGAAATGTTACTCTTTCAGGTTCACAGCCTCGTCACATAGCCCATAAAGCTCAGACCAAGGATTTTAAAATACATGGTTTCTGTCAATCTGAAAGTAATGTATTGACTCCCCTCTTCTGAATACTCATAAAGAACATCTGTGCAGTCTCTCTAAACGAGAGCATAATCTCGCCCTTCCAAAATGCTGGTGATTTAACTCAGCTCCTTGATCAACATTTCACAGAAACACCAATAAATCACCAAAAGGATTGAGCATTTGGAGTATAAACCCAAAAAATACAGGTAAGTGAGCCAGAGGGAACAACCACCACCCACCACTCCCCAAAAAGCTGTTTAGTATATACATTTCAATGCCTTTAAAACAACCTATAAACTGAGACTGGTAGTTAACTGCTGCTGTGCAGACAACAGGATACACAAACTGGCCAGGAACTCTCTCATCCCTGGAACAACTGCAGACCTGGAAGCACTTCATACCTTCAACATGACTCAGAAGGAGCTGTTAACCTACCCTACAGTACTTAACCAAGTCAGCATACAGTCATTTCAAATGAAAGGAGAAAGAAGGGGAGAAAAGAGGTGGGGGGGGGAGGAAAAAAACTACTGGGAATGACACACCACCTAGGAATGCAACACTTTCCCACTTATGTAAGAAGAATCAAAGCATTAAACCATTAAACTAACTTTATCAAAGAAAAAAAAGTCAACCACAGTGGCTAATAACAGCACATAGAGTAAATAACTAACAGAAGTAATTTAAAAATATTAAAAGTTAAAACAAAAACCAATTTGATTAACAATTTCTCACTTCCAGGTTTCAGCCACCTCAGTCAGACAAAAAAACCCACCTTTAAATCTTTACAAGCTGTGACATTACACCCATCTATTTAGCCTGTGTCTACCAGGAAAATTATAATCCCTTTCATTACCAAGCTGCGTTTCAACTGATTCAGAAATCCAAATCATTACACACTAAGGGTTTTGTTCTCATCTGTAAAATGTCTTTCCACCCTTACATATCTACTTAAATTCTTCTAAGTAAGCAGGGCAAGGACATGAAGGATTTTGTTTGTGGTGGGGGTTGTGAATAGTTCCTCATGCTGTCTGAAAGGAAAGGTAGCAAGAAAGTAAAGCCAACCCCGCAGAGATTTACAAATGCAAAAAACTTAATATAAATAGACCTTTTGCACTAAACAAGACCACATACACAAAGTATTCATATGCTGAAGAGCTGGCAAGCCTGTGGAAGGAATTAGCTTGCAATTTCTAGTATATTCACAAATTGAGTCAGGACTGATTGCAGGTAAAAACTAACTGCAAAAAGAATATTTGTTTGGCTTTTCTGAATTGACTAAGGAAAAGACTGAAAAGACCATTTTATTATACTTCTGCTGTGCAAGAGTGGAAAGCCTCTTTAACTGGAAATTTACTAGCCTGAAAAGTGAACATGAAATGAACCAAAAAACGTTGTCACATCAACAAAGACAGATACAGCTAACCAGCTAACCAAAGGAGCACACAAATACTTCATGAAAAGTGATATTTATACTTAACTATTTATTTCTATTGTTTATACTTAACCATTCTGACTAAGGAATTTCATCTACCTTCCTTCCCTTATGGCCCGAAACTCTAACATTAAACTCTTCCAACAAAAACCAAGGAGAGCCAAGAAGATTCAAAAAAGGAGCGGGAGCAAGATGCTCAAATGCGCGTTTAAGATTCCCCGGCCTGGGGGAGGTGGGAGGTGGATGCACTACCACAGGGACAAGGAGCGTGAGAGCAGTGGGGAAAAATGACAATACACTTCTTTCTTCAGGTATGGGGGAAGGGATTGTGCAACTGAGTGAACTGGGGGGTTTTGTTTATTTAACATTATCTTTAAATCAACACCATGATCTTCTCTGGAAAACTTATGACAAATAGCACTGAAGTTAACACAACAATGTTTTGGTATGTACTGTCTACTTAAAATGTATATGTATACTTGACGATACTAATTGGAGAGATACCTGGAAAGAGTATTATAAAAACGTATTTCTTCTAAGGAAACAGAAGTTGAAAAAAAATATAAGACTGCCTTTGGTATTTTTATAAGAAATCATCCCTTTAAAGTATTTTAAATAGAGTGATGGCAGTCAGCACTGACAACTTATCTAGTCATGAACTCAGTCACATTTCTTCAGCACTCTCATGGCTGATAAGTGCTTTCACATTTACAAAGAACAGGCAAATAGGGTGACACTGGGAGAACCAAAACAACTGATAACATTTTGATCTTACTTCAGCCTAATATCACAGAGATATGATACAGATATAATGAAGTGTCAAAATATAAAATCACAGCATTTTTCTAATTAATAGCAACAGGTCAACTCTCTGCTAGATCTTGCAATTTTAATTTTTCACTGTAGTTTAGAAGACAAAAGCAGTCTAAGATTTCAGTGCTTCAATGTGCTTTCTTTTTTACTTAAAACTATAAATCATTTAAAACCAGCAAATATCATAAACCACACTACAGGACTCACAAAGAAACACAACTTCTACTTGAAAATAATAATACAAAAAATAGTTCAAGAAGTCAGTTATCCAGTTAAATATTTAACTCTGAGCAGTTTTGAATTCATATGAACTACAGCCACAATTATTCTTCATAGTATTTTTCTCTTCTGGTTAATATTCATCAATCATTTTTACAGTTACAGAGCAAGTGTTTACCCACAAAAGAAAGCATAAAACTCCACCTCAAAATAAATTGAGTAACCAGTGTGTAATAATTAGAATGAACATGCCATAACTTAATTGCAACAGAACTTGGTAAAGTATTCAACAGTGTCTCATAAGTTAGCAGAATTAATCTCATGACATGGTAGTTGAGAAATGGCTTCTTTTGCTACTCAATTAATAAACATAATCACATGTTTTTAGTAAGTGGCAACAAAAGTAAATGACTTTCTGACAAACTGAAAGGTATAATCTTTCATACGCTAGCTAACAAAAATAACCTCATATTATCTTAGTACTAGGCAAAGAATTGAATTTTTTCACAGCACCAATTCTCAAGAAATTAAATCCCTCAAATCTTTTACTGAAAATCCAAACACAACTTTCAACTACATGGCCTCCTAGTTAAAGCAGACTAAGTGACTCAGAACTACAAAATTGGTATGCACTATGGGTGACTTCAGCTGCGTAGTTTGCATAGTTTTAAACTACTGGTTTAAAGCCATCTGTAGTCAAGGCTCACCAGGAAGCAGCACAAGGTAATGACCTTTCTGACCTACAAAATTATGTGTAGGATTTTATTCTCAGCCAGATTTTACAAAATTGTCACCAGTGCCATTTACTGCTGCCCAGCTGGCTCATGCTGGCCTTTAGAAATCATGGCCATTTTTCCCTTTCAACCCACATTCACGTCTCATGAGCAATCCTATTTAAAAACCCCATAGGATGGTCAAGGACAGATCATGCACAGAAAGATATGAAATCGCAGAAAGCAGCTTTAAACCAGTTTCTGCTGTGCCCCAAACTGGGTGTCACAATGTCCTCTACTTCTAGCCGTGTATCTAGGTATCACCTCCACCAAGTCCTCTATTGCTTGATATCACAATTATCCTCTACTAAGTGCTATAAATAGGCCACTACTTGTTTATACAATTATATAATAAACACTTTAGCTATGTATTATAACAAAAGAACACATTTAAGCCCAGTTTACTCAAAGCTGCATGTCAGAAACACTAGCATAATTCTGTCATCAGTTGGTGTGCAGTCAGCCAGAGCACAGTCACCCAGTCTAACGCCTCCAGCTCCAGAATGAGCACCAGGCCTCTCTTCCCACCTAAATCCATGTCCTCCTGGCTGCTCTTTGTAGCTCCTTGGGTGGATGAAGTGCTGGCATGGTGAGCAGAGCATAGATCCAGTGTGACTCAAACCAGTGCTAGGTTCACCTCACATGAGCTGCACTGCAATTACAGCCATCCAACCAAGCCTTCCCACCATCAGCCCTCATCCTCCCTTCTAACTCAGGTTTAGGTGGCTGCACATCTGTCAGTGAGCTAATAGGAAACTAATCCCAAGCCTCATCTTCCCTTCAAGGAGATTCACATAAAGCTAAACCAACTCACCCACAGGCCACTTGGTGGCCACACCTAGCACAGCCAAAGACCTGAGAGCCACTCAAGTGATAGAAATGCTCCTCTCTGTGGCAGCAGTAATTTAAATTAGCTTAATAGCAGAGGCAGATTGCAAATGAAGCTCCAAAGTGGAGCACACACTTCTGGGAGCAGCACTAAAAAGGCATCTTTTCATGGCAATGATAAGCTATGACAGATGGGATTCCATCGGCACCTGAAAACACAAGGTATGTCCTAATTGACACAGCTAAGAGAATTTAAGTAGGTTTTTTTTGGAAGCTTCCTATTACATTGAACAGGATCTGTGTTGCAAAAGGAAGAATAGAGATTTCACCAAAACAGTTGCTGACACCCAGTCACATACCAGCTCCTGAGAGGCAAGATGACCTGGATGACTACCAGATAGAGCTCATAAAGACTTGAGAGCAGGAAGCAACTGCTACAGCAGTGCTGCACGTCTCTTGCATGTTAATCCAGGTACTGCCAATCTTTACATGCCAGAGGATGAACTCTTTTAAACTCAATTGTATTAACAAGAGCATGTCAAGAAAGAGAAAGAGACAAACCACGGTAATAAACATTAAACTCTCCCAAACATTTAACATGAGATCACAGGTTCTTCAAGAGATTTGCTCAAAACCTCTCCTTCCTCCGATAGGGCTGGTTAAAGACTCTCTCCTTCCCAAGAGTCCTGCTGTCCACTGGCACAGCCACTCCACTGACTATCATTTAATGCAATATCTCAGCTCTTCAGTAATTAAATAGTTCCATAAAAGTGTCAGTTCACAACCATGAGTGAGAGAAATGGTCAAAAAAGCCAAGCAAATGACAGGAATGATCACACTATGGATAGGGAACAGAAATCATTATTAGGCACTATATAAATCCATCAGGCAGCTGTGTCATGGATGCTCTGAGCAATGTAGAACTGGAACAGAAAGAGAAGGCTGATAAAGGATAAAAAGATATGGAATGATAGCTGCACAGAAGGTGGCTACAACTGGATTTTTCTGACTAGTGGCATGAAGAAGATAAAATGGGAGAAATTATTATTCATCTTCTCATACAAGAGCTAGGATATATGAAATACAAGCTATTTCAAAAAACAAAGGACCACAGCTTTTTCCACATAACATATATTCCTTACCACAAAGCAAGATAAATAATAAAAGCAATAGAGGCCAAAAATGTCATTAGGCACAATTATGGTTACAGTATAAAATACCAGCACTTTGTCACTGTGGCAGTGACAGACAGTACTCAGAGAAAGTCACTGACCTTGCCGAAAATCCCTCTCCCCCAAGTGCCCACCATCAGAGACTGGATAGGTGGACCTCTAACCTCATGATGTGCAGATTTCTTACCTCACTCCCATCCTTGGGATTTTTCAATTTTTTATTTATTATTCTAAGTAGATCTTAAATAAGAGAAATAAATCTCCCTTGTTTTAAGATGCCCTGTGTATATCACTAGCACACTAATCAAGCAGTACTGTGATTCTCAGACAAAAGGGACTAATTGGGACTTCCGGGGTCATTGTGTACTGGGTGCTTTCAATTTCACATGAATCAGTTAAGTTCCAATTAAAAAATTTATATCCGCTGTGTAAGTGTAATATGGCACCTGAAAATACAGACAGGCAAGTGATCTGTGAACCCCCAGTGCCATGGAAAGAGCTTCATATATAAAACAGAAGAAAACATTTGAGAACGAGGTGATGAAAACAGGAAAATAATTTCACTTCTAATTTCACTCATTTTCCAGGTAAGTTGCCAATACATTTGAACAGCTTGATGGGAAACAAAAAAGCTACTGATAAGTTCCTTATACATGCACACCTATCTGCATCAGTGTCTCCTGTATATCCTGCATATATGCAAACTGTAGTAGATTCAAGATAAAATATGACTGAAGCACCTTTTGCTGTTCTGGCAGCAAAGAGCTAATTTGAGTTTAATTACTTTAAAGTACTTTTAAATATTTCTAAAGAGCTCTCTGTTTCTTCTACTACATGATTACAAACAGTAGATATGCTGGTTAACATTTTAGTATATTTCTCAATAAGTGTATTTAATAAGAAATATACAAAACAAATATATAAAACAAATAATATCTTCTACTTTATCATATCAAATTTCTGAGTTAGATTCACTCCCAACTTTAACTATTTTATCAGGGTAAGGGAAAAATATTAACTTAGAAATACTTACTCTTGCATGTTAATTTGTGACACTAACTACTTTGCATGCAAAAGTCTAAGGAATAACTATTCTAATAAATGATTTGAACTCATAAAACATACCGTGTTTTTTATGTTTAACTGTCCCCATGGTCTGAAGCATTACAGTTAAATAAACAGGTAAGTTGATGCATCTAAAGTTTTTATCCTCATATCTTTTATTTAGTAATTAAAAACCTCACAGTCTTGCACAGACACCATCAGACACAGTGCAATGCATATTTCTATCAGCCAGCTGACAAGCCAGCAGCATTCTTCAAATTTTTTAAATATTCCTTTTTTTCCTTCAAATTTGAAAATATGCAAATTGCTAAAAATAAAATTTAAAAAATATAAGTTTGAAGTGATTGAGTTGTGAAAACAAGCTGAACTTGTTCTTTATCAAACTGTAGGAGTTGCAGATGAAAGGAGGTGCTATATAAGGAATAGCTAGACTTCAACAGAGAACACACTGCCAAAACATTTTGGCCTAGATTCTGACAGGCACGCACCCAAGTTGAAGGGTCATGGAAAGCAGCGGTGTAAAGAAACAATCTACAGAGACCAGAAAACATTACACTGCGGATTAGGGCTGCGGCTGGGGGGAAGGGGGCAGGGAAGGAGGGCAGAGAGAAGCTGCTTGGGGTTTTGTTTGCTTGGGGTTGTTTCACTTGAAATCTGGGGAGAAAAACAAAAGATACGTCTCGATTATGTGTGAAGGGGTTGGAGAAGATATACAAGCACAATTTCTAAGACAGCAACGAATTATTAAATATATCTTGCTCTTTTTCCTAAGTTTCTGCAGCTCCTTCCCATTTGCTTTCACGGAATATGTTAGAAGGAAGAACAGACGGCAAATTATCACACATGGTTCCCGAAGAAGGCCAACTTTCAAAAAATTCATACTGTGTAATGTGATTAGACCCTTAATAAACATGTCAAAGTTTTTATGAAGAATTTTATGAAGACTTCTGGATCTTGCTATCGTTGATGCTCAGGAGTAGTACAGAGCATCATAAAAAGAAAATAAAAATCAAATTACAGTGAGACAGAGATTTGTGAAAGGTCCAGACCGACTTAATACCGTCATTAATGACAAAGGAAAATTAACAGTTTTCAGTTCTTGCAATTCAGAGGAGAAGAATATTAAGAAAAAGGGAGCTGAGAATTAGCTAGGTTTAGTTTAACTTGGAAAACCACAGGCTGTTATATTACAGTGAGAATGGTGGAAGGCAGTCAAATAAAGATGATTACAAAACAGTATTCATGTTAAACAATGGAGATGCCTAGGTATAAAACAGATGCTGCAGCGTGAACCAAACAGAGGAACTTCTCATTTAGCCCAGAGAAAGGCTCTCACTGGGACATATGAACTCAAACCTTTGTGTGTGCACCCACTAACACCAAAATAAAGAAGTTTCATGAACAGAATCACAAACACACATACACACTCCTGAGACTGGCTTAGAATAAGTAATGAAACAAAGCTTGTGGTAATTATTAAATTCAGTAGGGCATAGCTCCACTTGTGGATATCAAATGTATTTTAAAAGAGTGCAAGAACCATACCTTAAACCAAGCAGAATGACAGAACCAGCTACTAGCAGCCGTATTTCACCAAACCTGCAAAAAGGTCTGAATGTCCCCGATCAACAAACCTCTGACTGGTGCAACACATCAGTATTCTTGATACTTGGCAATAGAAACTAAAGTCTCCAGCTGCTGACATGCTATACACACCAAAAAAAAATTAATCTTGTGTTTCCTAGATACAATTGTTCAACTCCTTGACAAGCTTCACCTACTCTGGTCAGAAGGATATTGAACATTCTTTTCCACTTACCTAACACATACCCCACAGTACCAACCTGACTGCTTGTACTTGCAATACAAAATGGGCTGCATGCCACATTTTCAGCATAAAATACCACAGGACCATATAAGTTATCAGAACTTCCTACTCTCCTTACACCAGTGAACAAGCTTATAAAAAAATCTTTACGTAAGTGTTACCTTTGGTGTTAACATTAGTCTGATGAGTTAGAAGTAAAGCAAAAAATCCCCAGTCTAACTTAGCTATGGTTTTTAATGAAAAGATATTACGCATGGGAATATTTTATTTTAGCTGTTCCTACAACATACCAGCTGTGTAGATGGTACATTTCCCTTCCCCTGGTAAAGGGCTCGTAGGTGCTTACGTAATTCTACAATTCTAATACACAGACATTGAATTATACACACCAAAGTCAGACACAAGGATGGAGGTAAGCTGCTCAGACCAGCACTCCTTCAGCATATTTCTTAATCGATGACATTTCAAATGTCTCATTTAAAAACTAATTTATAGGAGGACCAGGAGGAAAAGAAGAAATACCGCTGACTACATATCAGTCCTTTAAAGTCTCAAGAGTGTACATACTTTTATTAATGGCAGTTTTCAAATCAGTATCGTATGATAAAGATCTCAATGACTGTCCAACTGATGCACCCGATGCAATTGCAAGTACTATTCAAACGAGGGGGGGAGGGAAGAAAGAAAAACGAGAGTCTATTTCAGTCAGTCAGTCCTTGGTGTAATACTTCACGCCGCAAACAGTAAGAGCACGTTCATAATAAAGCTTCACCCAAGCAAACGAAGGGTGCTACATAAACTACAGCGGAACAGGTGGGGGTGACGGTCCGGCACACGAGTCCCCAGTGCCCCCCGCATTATCCCGTCACGGCACGGGAGATGCTGCCCCTCTTCCAGGAGCGGCCGCTCCAGCCCCAGGCTCTGCCCCGAGGCTCCCCCGGGGCCAACAACTCACCACCGCGCCGGCCGCAGCTCCCACCGCCCGGCCCCGCGGGCTTTAATTCCGCAAAACCCCGCGGCGTTGGGCGGCCAGGGAGGAAGGAGCGAGAAATTCGCGGCTTTCACACAAAATAGACGCCGACCCTATCGGAGCTTTCCCTCCCGTTTGTCACCCACCACTCTTTTATTAATGTTGGGAGGGGGGATCCCGGCGGCCGGCGGCAGCTCGTGTCTCCCCGCCCCACGCCTCGGGGCGAGGGGGAGCGGCCGGGCTGCGCTCTCCACGCCAGGCAGGGAAACGCCGGGAAAAGTTTGAGCGGGGGAAGGGGCGACAAAAGCTCCAACCCCGCTGGCACCTGGGAGGCCGGCCGGGGTTGAAGGAGGAGGAGGTGAGGAAGGGGAGTTTGTAAGGTGCCCGAAGCCCGCGCTCTGCGCGCCCCTGCGAGCTCCGCGCCGGCAGCCCGCGCACACGCGTGGGTCGCCCACCGCGCCTCGCAGAGCGGAGGGGCTGGGAGCGTGGGGCAGCCCCTTTGCAGCCCCACCGCCGCTCCACGGGCGGGAGCCGGGTCCTAGAGCAGCGCGACCCTTACCGACCCTCTCCCCTTCCTTCCCCTCCCTTTCCCAGCAGGCAGCCCGGGCACAGCGCGACCCCGCCGCGCCGCCCGCCCTTACCTGGGCGCCGAGCAAGAACTCACCTGCCGAGAGCTGGGCCCGGGCCGCCCCGAGCAGGGCGGGCGAGCGGCCGGCCAGCAGGGCGAGCGCCGCCAGCAGCGGCAGCGAGGCGGCGGCGCCGGCCCCCCTGCCCATGCCGACTTGCGGAGAAGTTTCTGAAAGAGGCCGGCGCTGCCCCGGCCCGCGGCGGCGGGCGGAGCGCACCTCGACCGCCCCTCCCGCGGCGGCGCCTCGCCAGGAGACCCCCGCGCCGAGGGGCGCCCGCTGGCCCCGGGGCCGCCCGCTGGGGCAGCCGTCTGCGGCGCGACGAGCGCGGCGGCGGTGGCACCGATTCGTACTCCGGAGTTACTTTGCTGCTGGGCGAGCGGGGCGGGAGGGAGGAGCCGAGAGCGCACGTCCAACCCCCGCTCCCCGGCACTTGGCACGGGGAATGTGGGACTCCGGCCCGCAGCCCGGCGCGGGCGCGGCGGCGCCCGGCAGCGCCTCCTGCTGCAGGCGCGGGGGCAGCACCGGCTCGGATCGGCGCTGCCCGGATCGCCTCCGCTCCGCTCGGATCGGCTTCCCTGGCGCGGCGCGGCTTTCCCTGGCACAGTCCGGCTCGGCTCTTCTCCGCCCTCTCCGGCACGGCGAAGCCTGGCTCAGCGCGGCTCCGCTCGGCTCGGCTCAGCACGGCACAGGAGCAGCTACAGGCGGTTGTGCGGGGTCCCCGCTCTCACCCCCAGCATAAGGGGAACCTGCTGCTTCTAGAGAAGGGGCGGAAGGGAGAGGGCGCCGGTGGAGCCGCCGGAGGGATGGGAGGTCGGGGCAGGGAGCGCGGCCGGGGGCGGTGGGTCTGGGGCGCTGGTTTCGGGGGACGGTCCCCACGCCTCGGGTGGGATCTGTTGGCTCATTCCGCTCGTAGAAACGCGGTATGGATCGAGTGGCGAGCGTCGTATTATCAGCGCGCATCAAACAGCCTGGCTGTATCCTCGAGTCAGGGTTCGCGTTTTTGCTTTCTTTGGCAACACTTGTCTGGCTCCTAACGCCAGTAAAGGCTCATTGTTCTCAGTTGGAATGGTAATAAACAGTATTGCCATTATCCTATCATTTCCACGCGTGATCGCTATCTGACCTTTCAGACAGGTCTGTGTGCAGCTGTGCAACTCTGACACCCGTGGGTTGTGACAAAGGATACTCTCTCCTGATCCATTCCCCAGGTATGCCCTATAATAAAGGCCTTGTTCTCTGTTTCTAAAAGCACCGCGGGTCCCTATACTTCCAGAGCTTAGAACTCCAAAAAGCATTTGGAATAACAGAAAAAGTCACCAGTGCTGGAATTTATGTTTAAATAAACATAATTTCCTCAAACTATTTTAACTTATTTTTTACTAGATTTTCTTTTTTGCATGGCAACTTGTAATTAGAGATGTTGTATAATGATTACAACTGAACCTGAAACCACTGGAAACTCACAGATTTTATTGCAAATTCGAAATTCAATCCAGGCTCATCAAAGGTTTGCTGTGATTCAAAATCCTTTCCAGCCATTGTCTGGCAATTGATAGGTTTACCTTTAAGCCCCACAAGGTTTTCACAACAGAAAAAAAATTAATCACAACGTGTTATACAAAATACCATGTCATCCACACACACCCAACACTAAAAAAACTCTACACCTGGAAAACCCTGTCCTTCCTTTGGGTGGAGTGGCTGAAAACCCGCTTGCATGCTTACCCTGAACTGTAAAATGATGTGCTTCAGTGAACACTGACTCTTTGTTTGAACTTCGAGAAGAATAGGAGCTGTGTTAGATGATCTAATAACACCCAGTATTTCAGGAAGGATGGGCCATGTACCAGATGGGAAATATTTCTGAGCAAGGTGAAAGAACGAAGTGTGCCTTGCCCAGCTTCTGATGCTTGAGGATACATGACCATTTCTGCTGCTAATGAAAAAGATGTACCAAGTCATACTGGTGTGAGGCAGTACGTGGGTATCTGATGTCTGCCTTCATGCTGGGAGCTATACAACTAACACTGTAAAAGTGGCTTCAAGCCAGATAACTCATGAGTTGTTTGGGAGGGCACAGGAGAAGAAAACTAATGTCTCCTTCCCCTTTACCTCCATGACAGGCTTGCAGCTACCTCCAGTGCTCAGCGCTGCAGATTGCCACATCAGGAGTGGGGGAGAGGTTGTTAGGTGATGGTGAATGTGCAGCTCCAGGTTGTTGCTTATTTCATTGCTCTGAGGTGATGGATCCACTGATAATGTACAATCATCTGGGCTTTATCCGGAAAGCTTACTTATGCTCCAGTAGGAGTCTCTTGAGATTTCATCCTTTCCCATTATTCCATTACTATTAAAAAGCAACAAAAAGTATTTTAATTGCAACTCTTTCCTTGACTAGAGAGTTCAGGCTTGAGAGGTAGAGGTGAGGTGTGCATGTGACTCCACTTCTCCCTCAGGTGTGTGTGCATCTGTTGAACTACTATGTGTAGTTCACTGTATGTGTCCTTCTAACGTGCTTAGCATCCTGACAAACACTGACACATTAGGTTTAAGATATTTTTGATGCTATATGACATGAATGGATTTATTTTTACTCCAGCTTTTATATTTTTAGAGCTCTAGATGTTTTACAGTTTTCACCTTTTCAATTAAGAGCAAGCAAATCTATAATAGCTGTCATGTGTCTTTTAAAAACTGTCAGAGCTAACAAACTGTATGTTAAATGCAAGTCTAATATAATAGCAGAAAGATGGAGACACCCCACAGTAAAATCTTTCCATCCAGCCTGAGGGCTATTTGGAACTTAAAGAAGGTATGGTCTTTATCTTAATAATTGCAACATCTAAATAAAGTGCCAAATAAATCTCTGTCCATTTCAAGAAACTGGTTCTGAAACTCTACTAGATGCTTTTACCCTCTTTGCATTCCCAGTTAAAACTTTCCCATTATAGTTTTGGGTGTTGCTAAGCCTGTCATAACATATTTCTTTAACACAGGCTATCACTTAATTATATCTGTAGTGACTGACAGATGTCTAGCACAATATATCATTTCACAGCAAAATATCTTAAATTAGCAATATTTCAGTATTCTATGCTAGAATCCACATTTTCCTATGCTGTTTGAACAGTATGTAAAGTCTAGATACGTTATAGTAATTATATATTCCTAACCAGAAAAATATTTTGCTTTTCTTTTTGAGGAACCTTTAACCATTGTCCTAGACTGCAAGGGGGTTTGGAGAGATTTAAATGAAATTTTTCAAAAAAAGATAGTGAAGTATTCTCATTATCCTGCTGCTCCCATCCAACTTTCCACCCCTCTGCACATTTGCTTCCTTTGAGAAAATCTGCTCATTTATTTTGTGAGCCTTAGCAAGATCCCAAGCCTTGAAGTTCAGGCTCTTCGAGGTTGGAGATCCTAAAGAATATTGAGAATTGTATTGATCGAGGTTTTCTTGGTGTTATACAACAATGCCCATGGCAGGTATTTCATTGTATTTTGACTTCTGAAAAGAATACCTCTATGAAATATACTTCAAATGTCAATTAAATGTGTTATTTTAAAGCCGAGTACTCACAGAGCCTATTTGAGAACATGCTAATTTGACAGACAATCAGCAGCCAACACTCTTGTCTTAAGAAACCATGAATATGTGGACGGAAAAGGAAGAGACAATGCTGAGAGTCTTACTGGCTTCTTTCAACAACCTCCCCACATACAGCTGCTTTTTGGAAGCAAATGTGGGGCAATCAGAGAGTCTAAAAAGTATGGGGATTCACTGATGTATATCATGTGCACAGGTGGACCTGAATAATACCTTCCAATTAGGAGCATCCCATATTCATCCAGCTACTTGTGGTACATGGACCACATACACACATGGTACCAGGACATGCAACAGGTGAACTGCCCAGTGGCAGGGGTATCTCTGCAGCTCTTGCTCACATTCTTCATCCCCCTTTCATCAAATATAGTGATAAACTTGTGTGACTACAGAGATTTCTCTGTGGCATTTTGTTCAGTCAAAGAGTGGGTTCAGTGATTCTGAAGTCTTTTCCAACTTTAATGATTCTATTATTCTATTCTATCATTCTGTAATTTCCCATTCTCACTTAACCACCATATTTGGCAATGTCCACCTACCAGGGTAGAAGTTTCCATCATCTGTCCAGAGATGGGATATTTCTTGGGTCTACTTGTCATTTCTGAAGTTTTGATAAAATAGCCTGTGATTTTTTTAAAAAGAGCACACTCCCTGTTATTGACCAAATACTGTCTTATTTCTTCTTTGAGCAGACAAAATAGTTGACAACTGAAATATAGCATGGGAATAGCCTTCAAGAAGGAGCAAGGCATAGCCTTGTTCTGAAATAAATCGTTTTACTGAATTCTATCCCTTCAAAATTACATCGTACTGTTCATTCCTCATGCCAGGGTACAGCCCAGAAAGAAACTGGTCCCTGAGTTTGTTTAAATATCAAAGAAAAAGTTCTGTACAAGTCTCTGTTTAAGTAGGGGCTTGTTCTGTAAGACACTATTTGGCTAAAGCAAGGAACACCGAGAGCTGGTGTTTGGAAGAGAGATGATAGTTGAAACTCAGAATATCTGAGTGATTAATTGACCAGTGGTTATGAAGGCATTAAATTTCGCAGAACTGCTTGGTTTCAAACAAATTCTTGCTACATGTTTCTGTATGCATGTGTTTAAGAAAATGCACCTTTCCACATTGCCTATAAACCTTTCACCAGTCGACTTCTACCCTCATGCTACTCATCACAGCTTCATGCTCATATTCCTTATTAGAAACATAGGAGAAAACATTGGTTTTTGCCATTGGAGAAGACACCAGAAATACTTTATAAGTTTCTGAGGACTTGCAAAAGTACATTGCCCTGCTGTACTGGTTGCCCAAATTTTTTAGATTATTTTACCTGTACCTGCTGCTTGCAGTAGTTTGAAAGCATGTAGAGCATTAAAGTCCACAACACTAAGCTGAGCTTGAACTCAGCTGAAGTTGTTCGCTCAGGTCTTGGAGCAGCTCCAAGAAGATACTCAGTGTGCCCTGCACACAGATTTGTGAGAAACTGTGAAGAAAAATGGGCAGATGACCTTAGAGCATTTGTTGCCAGTGAAGTGCAGTAGACAAAGATATCCAACAGTAGAGAATGGTTGAGTTGGATGAAGTCTTGCAGGTGTTAATCCGATGCAGCGAAAACAAGAAGCTGATAGAAAAATTAATATAAAAGGAAAATATATAGATGGGTTTTCTAGAGTTACCATTTTAGCAACAGCGTTTGGGGCTAAATAGCTGTCTGTGATCAGGATTATAAATCACAAAATTGCTTCTGTTTCCTTATTAGATAAACCTGCATATACTTGTAACTTAATTGAATAAACATGCATATTAGAAATTCAGTGAATGTTTGTGAAAAGTTAACGGATGAAAGAAACAAACTTAAAATCAGTATGATGCAAAATAAAGTTGTGCTTTTCATCCACCTTTAACCGAGTCTTAGCATGTTGTGATTAACACAAGAAACATGCAGATATTTTGTGCACAAAAAAGAAATGCAGAACTGGACAATTTTGTCTTGAGAACCTTTAAGGAACATGCAGTTTGTAAACTGAAAAGTGATGGGCCTTGAAACACTTTAAAATAATTTTGGGGCTGCTGGTGGATGAGAGGCTGTACATAACCCAGAAACATGTACTCGCAGCCCAGAAAGCCAGTTTGTATCCTGGGCTGCATCCAAAGCAGTGTGGGCAGCAGGGCAAGGGAGGGGATTCTCTCCCTCTGCTCCTCCCTGGTGAGACCCCACCTGCAGGGCTGCATCCAGCTCTGAGGTCCCAAACACAGGAAGGACATGGACATGTTAGACTGAGTCCGCAGAAGGGTCACTAAGATGTTTAGAGGGTTGGAGAACCTCTCCTATGAGGACAGACTAAGAAAATTGGGCTTGTTCAGCCTGGAAAAGAGAAGGCTTTGAAGTGACCTAATTGTGGCCTTCCTTTACTACAGGACAGTATACATGAAAAATGAAGAGAGACTACTTACAAGAGTATGTAGGGACAGGACAGGGGAAATGACTTCAAATTGCAAGAAAGTATGTTTAAATTAGATACTAGGAAGAAATTATTTACTGCAGTAGTGGTGAGGCACTGGAACAGGTTGCCCAGAGAAACTCATCCCTGGAAGTGCTCAAGGCTTGGATGGGTCCCTGATGATGGGAGCCTAGTATGGTAGATGGCATCCCTGCCCATGGGAGGGGGGTTAGAACAGGATGATCTTTAAGGTCCTTCCTATGATTCTATGATATCTCTTTATCCAGGCACTTTTTTTTTCCCCCAAAGTTTAAAAGATTTAAAAGGTTGTAGAGGAGACATCTCATAGAAAGAGACATCTGAAATGTATTTGTAAATGTCAAATCATGAGTCCCTTTACTGACAAAAAAAAATTCAACAACTTTATTTAAATGGTGTGATTTATCTAGGGAGAGTAACGGCATACAAGTAATCCGTAGCCTTAAGGCCTCCCACAGTGCTGCTATGTCCAGTTGTGCTCCATTCAGTGATCAGTTTATTAAGGGGGCTTGAAGGTAAATTAATTATTTAAAAGTACAATAAATTGAGATTTCAGTCTTCCTTCCCTTAATGGGTATAGCATTCTTGAGATTACCATTAAATCCCCAACAGCACATTGTAGATCTCTTATCTGAAAGAAAATATGTCAGAAAATCTTGAAGAGAGAAATAAGTAAAGCTTATCAATCACAAATGACTTTTAAGTAATACAGAACTCTGTAGTGTTGAGCAGGTCTGATGGGATAGGTAGTAACTTTGTTTGGCTTATCCAAGCATAAATGTCCTATACAGGTTACTGTAAAACCCGTTACCAAATTGAAAGAAAGCTGGGCTTGGGTTGGAGGTGAGCAATTAGTCTCCCTGTAATAACTGTTGGTTTTACAGTGGTATGTTCCAAATTTCTGTGAGATCCAAATTTTTCTTTCCACCTCTTCTTGTTCATTGGAAATTGATATATATGAGGGTATTGAGAAGTCTGCCTGAATATAAAATGGTCTGAAGAAAGCAACCCTGAACATAAACTACAAGTGAGTGACAATATAAAAAGCATTAACCAGTGCTCTGGCACAATTATCAATTATAAAGGCATTAATTCAGGTTCATCCTGTTAACCAAGAGATGGCTATGATTTGAATAAGAAAGAGGCTGAAGAAGCACAGTATATGATTCAACCTTACCCTCACAAATTTTAATGATAGCCTGGAATAAAAATTGGACTATGCAATCAATCAGTCCATACTCAAGGGAACGGGAATATGATTAAAGATATTTTAAGTCCAGGACTGTACTCATATTTATTTTTGCAATCTCATTGGCTTCCAACTGAAAGCAAAACTGGGTCCCATCTATATGTACTTCATATCTGTGCCTATACTGCTGATCAGTGACAGCCCACCAGAAAAGGAAAGTTCACATCTGGCAGAGGTTTTCTGATATTACACGGAGAGAAAAAGAGATTTGGGCAGGGAAAAGTGCTAAACAAAATGTAGCCCTCTCTTCTTCAGCCTGTGATGTAAATTTGTCAGCTGGGGTAGGAATGTATGACCTCTCAAAGAAGGAGGAATAGATATTGAATTATTTCCCCATCTCATATAAACTCGAGGAATACTTAATGCTCTGAGATAACTTTTGCAGCAACAATTGCTAAAAAATCATGTTGCCATCTTGTCTACAGTTTTAGGAAGATTTCATTCCCAAGGGAAATTAATCAAGACACATTAATACATACTCAGCAGACTCACAAGTCATAACTGATGTCTGGTATAGTGATTGCTCATGTCACTCCACAAAAGCCTTCTCTATTAGAACAATCTTTCATAAGTCTGCTACTAAACTTCTCTTCAAAAGTGGAAAGTCTCATCAGGTAAATCTTACAGACTCATAAAGACTTTGTCTCTAGGGTCTGACAGCTATATTCTGGTTGTTCTTAGAATATTACTACCTCAGTTTTGAGTACTTTAATTCCAAGATTTCAGTGTGACTTTCAGATATCTACCATAAAGCTCTAAGTTTCTGCTTTTATTTTCCTTCATTTTAGAGCTGAAGTTTTCAATTCTCAGTTTTTAAAATAAGCTACTAAAATAGAAAAGACTACCTATTCCAGGAATAGATGTGTATTTTTCATCTTATCCAAAGTAGGCTACCTTCTGCCCAAAGAGTTTATCAGCAGTTGAATTACCATACTCTCTCTTTGCTGGATGGAAAGTGACTCACAATGAATTGCTGTATTTCAGGATGTTGAAGCTGTGTGTAAAGTTGTTCTATTCTTCTCTTTTTTTTTTTCTTTTTTTCTTTTTTTTTCTTAGTTCTAAATTTAAAACTTACATTTCTTATATCCAGTTTTAGTTATGTAATACCTGGAGGATTTCTTCCTTCTCTAGAATAACTTCATAGGAGCAAATCAGAAAAGTTGGAGAGAAAAGCATTGTGGAAGACAACGCTACCTGAAACAGGATACTGTAACACATTTAAACATTATTTTATTTGAGTCTGGAGAGTGTTGAAAAGCAAAAACTTTGTAGACCAGAATTAGTGGGGCTTACCTGGAAGTTTGTTACAGAATTTTTTGTATCTTGAAAAAAGGTTAATTCAGGCATTTATGTAAGAAAATTGTTTTACCTGATGCAATTGTTTATTTTAGTTAAAAAAAAATATATCTCCAGTGGATTCTGAAACTCTCTTCCTTTCAATAAAGATAAAAGGAAAATTATTTTACATTTTATGTAGGATTATCTGGAAAATATTATAATGAACTCGGATGCTTTTTTCCTGTCTGTGCTGGGATGATTATTTATTATTATGGCTTTTACTTACTCAGCTGAGTTGTATTACTGTCTGTTTTATCTCAGCAATGACAGACTAGAGGACAGTAGAACAGTTCAAGAATACCTATGGCAAATGCAATGTCAACCTGTGTAACCTGTGACAAATATACTGTACATTGCCATCATTTTATGTGCTGTAAATATGCCCACATCCTTTGTTTTGCCTTACACCTTCTAGATGCCACTTGCCTCACACAAACCACAGTCCTTAGGTTCTCAGCAATATTTACAGATTGAAATGTACTTACGGATCTTCCCTTAGCCTACAAGAAGGTAATTTCTCCAGGTTCGACAACCAGATCAAGACATTTTACTGTTGCACTCTGCATTGTCCCATCCTGTTCTTGAACTGCCATCTCTTCTAGGCAGGGACTTCTAGGATACAAATAGAAATCTTACATCTTTATAGTACTGATGGCAGTAGTAACATTGATACAGTTTACAAGGTGGTGTTTCTGTATGAAGGATTAGCTGGTTTTCACCTTCAGCTTGGGATATTTTGGGTGGCTTATTATCTTCCTGAGGCAATGTGTAGGATCTCAGCCTGGTTGTCTCCACATTCTAGTCTATTCCTCCCCACTCTTGGCTGCTCATACTCCAAAGAAGAGCATGGCTTTCTTTTAATTTCAGATCCCTCAAAGGTGGTATTATGAATGAATCTGAGCCCCTAAAAATTTTTCATAGTAACTTCTAGTGGACCTGATCTTCAGGTTCTCTCAGACAGGAATATTTCAGCCTTCAGGAAATGCCATAATACTTGTTTTGTCCTGTTCACAATAATTTGGCATGTTTGTCTTATTTGGTGTCCCAGTGAGAGAAGGTAGTTTGTTGTTTACTCCTTTTCCAGTGCCCACCTGAGTGCCAGCACTTAATGACTACTCACCATGTTGCACTACTATAATGATAGCACTAGTTATAACACCACTAAGACAACAATATCATTAAATCATTTTCCCAGAGGAAATAATAACAGACAATGATAAAGTAAAAAAAAAGAAAACTATAAATGTAAATTATGTTAGTCTTGGAGAATATCACTAGCTTATTCAGTCGGAAGAAAAATAGAATTATCAGAAACACTTCAGTTCCTAAGAAGGAAGGGTTAAGATTCCCATGAACTCCATCTAACTACAGGTTTTATTTGGACAAAATATAAATTCAGAGAGAACCTGTCCTTGCACAGCTGAAATGCCCTTTCTGCTGTTTCCTCTCCCACTGGAGTAATTAGCTATGGTAGCAGTTCAAAAGTGGTTCCTGGCATTTATGATTAGAATTGTTAATTCCAGAGTGCTAAATAATTCATTTATTAAGGAGTATAGTCTGCTTAAAATCTCACTTCTGCCTACATTATTGCATTTGAGGTTACAAGTAACATCTACACATATAAAGATTAGAGAATATATGTTCTCTCTATTTTTCAAAGCATACAGATAATGCATTTTGTAGAGCTTCAGGTCTGGTTATTTGGTTGTTGTATAATCGATGAAAGCTTGTCCAGCAACAGACGTTCTCCATGTGGTACTGTGAACAGTCCCACTGAAATCAGAGCCTCATTCATCATGCCTGATGATAATAGTTTGCTAGATTTGACCAGATGTCATAATTCTCTGCCTTGACTCCCTGCTTTCCCCTGCACCCTTCCTAAGGGCATTTTCACACTATGTGGAAGAGAAAAATAAGTATTAAATAATTCCAAATGGTAAAATTACTCCAAATGGCAAAAATGTTGAGATTTTAAAATTTAGCTTTTAAGGCCATTAGAATGGATCATTTGTGGGCTTTATATGTAATAGCATCAATAGTAGTGTCATCCAGTGATACCCTCTTTTAAATGACCACACTTGTGCTCAGCTAAATTAAAAGACTGAAGAAGATTTCAGTCTTTATTTTTTGTAGAGTCTACATCTTTAACCAACACTTCACCTCATAATAGGTTTCAATGACTAATCGACTTAATTTTGAAAATGTTTCAACCTTTAAGTTCCAAAAATTGCTCTCGCTAATATCTCTCTAAATTAGTCTTTGCTTTTGCCTACACTAATTACTGTTTTATCTATATACTACAGATCTCAGAGAGGGTTGTCAGTAATAAAATTATTAAGAATATATTGTTAGCAAGCACTTAAGTTAAAATTATTTTACTGTAATTTTTTAATCATCAACTGTCAGGCATTTGAGTCATGCCTGATTTACAATGAAATTTGCATTTCTATCACCTGGAGGAGACAAGTTATTCTGTTGGCTTATGCTTACAATGAGTACTCCAACAAGTCTTTGGGATCACAAAGTGGAAGCCTACCTATCCAGGCATAAATTATAAGCAGTCTCATTAATTTATTTCAGGTTAGGAAACATGGAGGGTTTTTTATAACCACTGTTGCTATAAGGCAGGTAGAGTGCCTAGCAGCATGCAGGGATTACAGAGAGGTTTGTGATCTACTCATCCTGCTGTGTTCAAAGTTTCAAGGATTGTCTTGAAGCAAATGTTTGATGGATAGCATACAGTGCTCCTCCATCAAGCGCTGTGAGTCATCACATTGTATATTGTACAAGTTTATTCAACTTCCACAGACCAGCATATCCCACACAGAGACCTAAGTGTTTCTTTTTCCTCTCTCTAAGAACAAACTTTCTGGCTCTACTTTATATTCTTTACCCACAGCTTGTGAAGTGGAATAGAGTTCCAAATGTGGAGATGGTAACTTGACTTTGCTTTTCTTTCCTTCACACAGAGAAATAAGCCTTGATTAATGATGAGTTTCTGTTCACAGTGTTCTTTCTTTAAAAGGCAAAACCTGTTCTCTGTGTGTGTGTAAGACGACAGATTGACAGCCCTGGGAAACTGAAAGCCCTCTGTTTATCCCCAGTACAGATACAGCGCAACTAACAAAAATGCAACTTTCCATGAGATATCTTACCAATGTATTTCTGCATGGCCAGGGAAACTTACATGATGCTAGAGGTTTAGTTATTCAGGTTATGCAATCCTTTTTCTTTGCCACAGCTACCCATCACAGCAATGGCAGTTTCTGTGATCTGGATGTCTGAAAGCATCAGCTTTCTGGTCTGAATTTCAACTGTATTTCATAGACAAATGCCTCAATGTCTTTTACCTAAGCCTTTCAGCTACTCTGAGTGTCCCCTGTTTGAAAGGAAAAGAAAGTAGTTATTTTCTGCATTTGTTTGTATGGGGAAAGCAATCTTGGCTGATGACACGTGGGACTGATCACATTCATTTCCGTGCTTTGTGCCTCTTTGAAATGGATGGGGATGTATAATGAGTTTTTTATGACTCTTCTTACATAAATAGAATTCAGTGAGTTCAGGAGTAGTGGGCATAGCACCCTGAGCATGTGAGTGTGTTATTTGCACACTGATCATTGCAAAATATTTTCAAAGGTGTCGATTAGGAAGTTTACAGATCATAAAATGCTTTAGTACAATTTTGGGAAGTGGCACACCAGAAATGTAAATTATTTGTTTCTTAGCACATTTCTATTTCAAGGAAGCCCAAATTAAATCGTCATTCTGGGGTGGGGGCAGTAAAGAAGAGAACATTGTCTGGGCCTGCAGCTGCCCTTGGACAGCAGGCATTGGTGAGAGAGAGGATGATATTGAGGCTGGACTAATCTTGGGATCAAAGATAAAGAGAAGTCAGGAAAAAACATGCCTCGGAATGGTTACCAGAGAAACTCCTCAAGACCTTTCTTTGTGCCCTATGCCTGATGCTTAGTACTCAGAAAGTGAGTATAAAATTATGTGACTGTTGTGAATTTTGGTCAGGGATTTGCTCAGGCTGCCCAATTGAATTATACCTTTACATTTTTTCCCCCCCTGAAGATAAGGTTCTGTAGTAGTTTGGTGCAAGGTATTCAGCAGTTGTAGAAATTACTGACATTTAGTCTTGGACATGAGGTGACATACTTCCTTGTATTACTCCAGTGGTAATATATGATTATTATTGCAATTAATAGCTTGTGTTTCTCCCCTGTGCACCCAGCTACTGAGCTGTCTGAAACCTAATTCAAGAGATCTTCCTGCAGCAGCAGTGCTCTTGGTACAAGTCTCCTGTGCTTTTATAACACTGTAAATAATATTTCAATGCTACGCTATTCCCAAAGTCCCAAAATCTTATTTAATCTTGGAGGTTTTTTCTTTATGTTTTTTCACTTTCTACAAAAAACATTTGCTGCAAGGACGTGAATATTGTCACCATGTCAATGAAGGTCTACCTAATGCTGAATTCTCTTATTTCTGTATTTCCTCATTGAATTCTAGAGCATGACAGAAATTCTCTGTTCTACGAGACAAGAAGGGGACTCGTACCATAAAAGATTGAAAGATACTAGGTTGTTGAAAGCCCTTTATAAAATCTTTTCATTCAGCTCCAGAATCTGTACCAGCCCAAGAATTTCACATCTATGCCTGATGGAGAGTTTTGAAACTGATTTCATGTCCTGTAGGTTTTTGAGAACATCAATGAACTTTCTGGGAGCACATTTATTTACTCACAGAAAGTGCAAATTCAGGATAGCTTGAGGTTTTATTTGGCAAATTTTCTGAGGGTTTAAGTCAGACAAAGGGTTTTTTAATGTCTCCCTGAGAAATATGCAAGATTTAACCTGTGAGTTTCCTCTTCTACCAGAAGGGTTTTTTCCCCCTCCTTGAATGGCCAGTACAAATATCTTCATGCCTCATCTATGAACTTCATGTCCTATCAGGAAAATCTCTTTTCCCAGTAACTGAGAAGAATATGTGCTCTGTTTGTGATTTCATGGGCTATCATGTGATAACAAGACTGTTATTTGGAAAAACTCTGTTGATTTTCATTCTTATTACAGTGCTTACTTAGTCATCTGTTTAAATGTTCTTTGGTCCCCAAGGCCATTTTTAAATAAAGTCAAACTCGCTAACGAGTATTTTAATATTTTATTTGAAGTCCTTTTTACATAGGAAGCTTTTTGCTATTTGTAAACTTTTCTATCAGTTCAGTTAAAATTTCAAGCATAAATTTAGTTCAACTAGCATCATCTGAAGTGTATGTGCTTCATTTTTACATTCATTTTGTCAGCTATGCATCCCCCATACCATATGGTATGATACTCTCAGAGAGAAGCTAAATGTTTTCTGCACAGTAATTGTTTTCATTTCTATTAAAAGAGAAAGGCACAAATAATAAGCACAGTGAAGGCATGCAATCTTTGGCATGTCACTAAATCCTTGATGTCTATTAAAACCCCACCTAAACTTGCAATTCCCTTGACAGAGCACGTAGGAAGGCCTTTCTCCATCTGCTGTTTTTGCTGATGAGATGCCAAATGTCTTTACAGATACTCTCATAGAAAAGGAAGGAAATGCAATTACAGAAATCATGCTCTTAAAAGAACCATTCGAGGTGATAAAAAAAAGGTGAAGTGATTTTATATATATGAAATCACCTCAGAGACTGGTTACAAATTTTGTTCATTCACAGTATGACAGAGTGATAACTGATTTTTATGTATTGGTATTTATAAAAGATGGTGTTTGTATTGTCCATCATTCTCTGCTAATTCACTTTTCCTCCTTAAATTTCCACCTTTAAAATCGCTGTTTAGCACAGAATAAGAAAGTAGCTTTTAACAGGTTTAAACAAATCTAGTAGAAGTATCTGAATCTAAATATTTTAATGAGAGGACCAGTGCTTTAAATGCTGTGAAAATTTGAAATCTTAAAATCATCCGGAATATTTTTCTCAGCCTGATCTGTAACAGTTTTATACTGTGGCATTGTATTTTAGATGTAGGCAAGCAGATGTGCTTTCAAAACAGCAGCAAATTGTTGCAGAAGGCACTACTTGCTTTGCTTGTTTGTAATGTACTAAAACAAAATTAGAGCATTTTCTTAGAGACTGAAATGATAATTATACCTTTCTTAGGGAACATATCTAAATTGAAATGTCCAGAATCAATCAGCTGACATATTTTGACATTTTAATTTACTTTTTTTTTTTTTTTTAAGGGAAGGAAACATGATAAACAGGATTAAAGTAATTTTAGATGGGAATTTCTTTCATATTCACAACTACTTGCTTGAATTGAACTATAATCCTAAAAACATCAAGTTGCTGAAAAAGTGTCTATGAAAATAAAAATGTCTTTGTGAACCATAGGTGATATATTCTCTGTCTTCTTAAATATAGGTGTAAATTGAAAAAGAGTAAAACTAGCAAGAGCAAACAGGAAAAGAATTAAAGCATTATGTCTTTGTTGTTTCATTTCCTTTACTATAGAGTGCAATCAATACTTTACAACAGGGTTAATGTGGTCTCTTCAAACATGCTATTATTCTTTCAAAATAGCACAATAACTTTATTAGTTATGCTGTCTGCAGTCTTTCCAATGTGACAAGATTGTGTGGGTGTTCTGATTGTAAGTAATTTTCTTGGTGCCCTCTATTGGAGTATTTTTCATGAGTGCTAACAATAGCAGCTAGCAGTACACAGCTGCTAGAAATTGGAGTGATGGAAGTTCTAATTCTAATTAATATAATTAACACAAACAAAAAAGTGTCCCACACTGAGAGACTTACTGTTTCTCCTTAGTAGTTATACCATTCAGATTCCACGTCTGCCAGTTCTTTACTATTAAAGTGAGATTGTAGTTGTTGATTTCTTTTTTTTTTTTCTGCTTCGGCAACATTCAGGTACAGTGAAAGGTTATTTTAAAACATAGCCTAGAGATTGATCTTGAAACTAGGTGTTCATGTTCCTTCTTGTACAGTATTTTTGGAAATCATCAGTTTTGTAAATAAATATGAGTAAGCAATGGCCCCATTAGGTGTAGTAGTACCTCCTGCTTTTTGTTTCAGATGAATTCTGGAGGCAAGAGATTTTTGCCTTTGCAAGAGAATTAAGATGAGCAAGTTTAGAAATAGTCCTTGTGACCAGCTACAACACCTCAGCTGGGTACCTCAGTCAGATGGTCAATGGCCAGCCTTTGGGGAGGAAAAAATATCAAAATTACAGTTTGATTAAATTTAAATATACTAGAGACTCATTTCAGAATTGGTTTAGTCCATGCCATGGTCTAAGGAACTATCATCCTACACTATTTTGTTAATATCCTAACCCTGGGCAAAAAATATTTTATTTTTTTTTTAAGCTTGGTATTCAAACCACCTGCTCATAATCCAGGGTGCCAGTATCCTGGCAGAAGAGTTCTTCATTTGCCTTTGAATATACATACATATCACCTCAGTAAAAAGGTGGAAATGTGAGGATCTTGCTGCCACTGAGAAATACCTTAGCTGCAAGTAGCTGCATGCGTGTAGCAGAATGCTACTCAGCACTACTTTGCCATGCAAAAGAATGCTCAGTAGCTTCAGTGCCACTGAATATTAGTCTTACCTATGGTTGGTCCCAGTGGACGAAATATGCAGGAATCATAATCTGAGAGGGGGTTAGTTAACACAGAAAGGATAATCATGTTGGCTGGTGCTTATGAAAGGGAAAGAACTGAGGAAAATATTATCTTTTGCAATTAGGTTGGTGTTGGGCAATCTGTAGTGATTCACCTGCAAATCTGTAGTGATTCACCTATGCCAAAGTCACAAGTGGTCCTATCTACACAAAGTGATAATTTTTCTATCCCTTTTCTTGTCAAGATTGAGTCAATCATCATATGACAGACCACCCATGTGTAAAATGGTATATGTTTGGTGGGAGCTGATACAGGACCTGCAGATGGGCTTACTGGCTTTGAAAGGCAAGTAATTTTCTATTAATATTTCTGTAGAGGATGAGGCCCTGATACCTTTCAGATGAGCTGTAATTAGGCCAGCATTTGAGGTCTCAGATATTGCAGCTGGTAACTGTGTAAGTTATAGTCTTTTTCTAAATTGCCCTTTCATCTTTCAGTCTGGTTTTATGTCTGGCTGAATGAATCACTCCTGTTAGTTAATAGTCAACATATTAGCTGCTTGAGTTGTTTGTAATTTCTTCTCTCTGCATTAGCCTCACCTCAGATATCCATTATTAAGTGTGAACTGTTTTATAGAAGCAGCCACTTATAGTTAGGTATTGCACAAATATGTATAAAAACCAAACCCACAAAGCATAGAAATTAAAGAAAGATAAAATTAATTACCTCATTACTCCACTTTGAATCTCTGTACCAGCAGGTAATTCTCAACATTGGAATTTTGTTTCTGTAGCTGACCTCTTCCTCAGAAGTTTCTCATTCTCTGTATTTGACTCAAAAAACATGTATTTCCTCTAGTACTTTTAAATGAAACAAGTATAACATTTGTAGTAGCCCTTTTAACATAAGAGGATCTAACTTTGGCACTTACATAATTACTAGATTTGATATGTCACAATTATACATTGCTCAATTATAATATTCTGAAATATTCATTTTGGGTCCAGTAGTTCATCAGTACTTCTTTCCAGGTGTTTCTTACATGATCATTTTCCCTTAAGTAATTAGGAAGAATCAGATTATCTGAACTAAAATAAGTAGTTCTTTGCATGGATCTCATGAAAAATTAGATATTCCCCTGGAACTACAGAGAAACAAGAGAGTTAGATATGCAGAAAGAAAGAATTGAACATACAAAAGAATTAAAAGTGCACAAGCGTCAGTGAATTAATATGTTCTCATACCCACGTTTTCTTATTAGAATTGTAAGGAGCATGGGAGTAAGAGACTGAGATATTTGCAAGTCTCCCAGAGGATGTAAATGGGGAAACCATAAAAAATGAGAATCAAAACAAACAAAGAAATCTTACCAGGTTTTCCAGAGTGTTGGAAGAAAATGCATGGCAGCCAAGAGCAGAAGCTGGAAAGGGTGCAGGAAGGGTGCAGAGCAATAGCCTCTTGCTTTTTTTCTACACTGTAGATGGATGTCTAGTAAGGACAGTGGGCCTCAGAGCAAAGAGTGTAATGAGACACCTCCCAAGGGGCAAAGTCTGGAGAAGTTCACCTAGTATAAATAGAAAGGTAAATGACTGAAAAGACATCTTATGATAGAGTCCTTTAGGAGTGGAGCAGTGCATGTGGAAAGTGTGAATGCCCTATAGTTGAAGTCAATACTGTAGACATGGAGGAGTACTGGATGGAGAATTTCCCTTCCAAAGCACTATGTAAAGTTTGTTAAAATAGTATTTTGCATATGGTTGATCAAGGGAGTCACAAGCCATGTTCTGACTGATTAATCCTGTCAGATACCTGGCTCTGTATGTCGAGTGTTTGCACTGCCTTAACCAACAGAAACATCCCAGCTGCACGGGCTTTTGTGATAAAGCTATCCCAGCTGGAAATATCCTTGGTCTTGATGGGATAAAAGCATTAGGTTAGAAGGGTTAAAATGCATCTAATTACACTGAATTTGCACTTACAGTTAGTCTGATAGGAGTTGTACAGTTAAAAAAATCCTGAAAAAAAAAACAAAGAGAAAATATTATCCTTTTTTTTTGGGTTTTATTTTCCTTAAGTCACCACTAGCATTGACCTCAGTCAGGACATAGCTAAGTGGAGCAGAAAGACATCACTGCTTCTCACTATCTGCTATCAAAGAAACAGAAGATGACTAAGTGTTCTCTACTTCACTCAGTACATGCAGGTGAGTCTTATCTGACAGTTACCTGAAGCAGACCACGTCTGCAGGGAAGCAGGTGAGGTGTGAACCTGTGATCCAAGCTAGAATTGTTGAACACCAGGGGTGTCTTAAAATACTTCATCCATTTGAAAGAGAGTGTATCCCTGTGTCCTACACAGCAGTTGTTGTGGAATACTTTCTAACTTGTTCCTCTTTCAGCCTTGCCAGCAATAAATAGCTTTAGACAGTAGCAGCAAAGATAGAAAAATAAAATTATACCTAGTATGCCATATGTTGATTTGCATTTAGGATGCAAACCCTGCTTTCAATAACATCTGTGTGAAACAGCCCTGCTATCCAGCTGCCATCACAGTTTTCTCTTTGGAAAAGGGAAAATGTTTCTGTATCTGAGTTCATTTGAGGTACACACTCCAGGGGAACTAGTCTAGCATTATGTTTCCTAAAATTTTATGCCAATCATCAGTAAAACTTCAGATATATCAGTAGAACCTGTTACATAGAATGCCACTACTTGAAATATTTGGTCTGTGAAAAAAAAAAACCCTAATTTTTGGCCCCTTAGGTATAGAAACAATAGATATGCCCCCCAACATAGACATACACCTTTCAATGAATATTTACAGTTGCATAAATCTGGCCAGTGAATTTAGTGGTTTCACAGATGGGAGAAATTCCTAACTAGGTAAATTAAGTGACAAAGACTGTGAAAAGACATTAATTCTCCAAAACTGAGGAGTTTATGCTGAGAATTACTGTATTACAGGAAGTAGTGTTAGAATTACTGTAGAAATAGGTGAGAAGTTGGGCTGGTCACAGCATTTCAGGATTTTTTTTCTGTTGACATGTGTTGTTTCATATGTGAACACAGCATTATGAGAGATGTTCGCCCATCATCATTAGCACAAGCAAGCATCACAAAGAGCTCTAAAGTCAGTTCTCTTTTCTGATGACTCATAGCAAAGCATGTCACGCATCCGAATTTCACACATTCACAAATTCATATATAATCTGGATATTAAACATATAGGAAATGTCCCTTGTTTCACGTTAGAGGCTTAGCAAATGGACTCAAACCTACTTTCAGAGTCAAAATGTACTTGACTAAGTCCAAACATCATACCAGTCACATGGAAATGTTCAGAAAATGCTTCTGCCCTGTAGAACTGGAATAATATTTTTAAGATACAATTATGACATTAAACTAATTTCATAAAACATGAGTATTAAGAAAGTTAGGCGTATGTATGGATTGCTTCTTTTAAAAACACATAAAAAATTTCAGTAATTAGTGCCTCACTCTCCTCTTCCAGAAACAAACATTTTCTGCTTTTCTGCCTGCTGCCTATGATCCTTATTGCGACCATTTACACCATGCATATTTTTATGTCTTTCTCTGCATGTTGGTTTTTAGGATCATACAAAACAAGAAAACAAAACAAAAACCAACCTCAAACACAAGGAGTTGTTTGTTAAGCTAAACTCACCTCATGCCACAGTTACCCTTCAGATATCCATTTATTTTAAATGGAGTTATGCAAGGGGTAATATTTATTTAGAAACTGCAGGTCAAACAAAACTGTATTGGTGTGGTTTATGGGATGCATAATAGCACTACAGCATCTCAGAAACTTGTTGTGAGTTAGAGCCATGTGGTTTCAGGCTGCATCTTCAGTGCATGAGAAAACAACACCTCCTTTAAAGATGAGATGATCTAAAATGAAGAATACCAAACATGTATGGACATGTTATGGAGGTAAAAGGAAATTGTGTCTCAGTGACTGAACATCAGATACCCAGATGATTTTGAAGATACCTTCCTATAAAAGGTACCATGCCTGGCATATGAGAGAAATATTGGAACTGCTTATGTACTTTGGGTTCTGGTTTCCACAATCTCTGGAGGGAAAAAATATCTCAGAATCCTTCTCTGTGCCCACAAGTTCTTGATTGTATTTAAGTCCTTTTGAAGACAAGAAGTATATATAAAACACTTCTTCCTTTCCCAATATGAAGGGGAGATCTCTGCTTATGCTGCAATTCCTTATTTTGTACTTTGACACTTTGGTAGGTCTTGATTTGCATGGAATTTATAGTTACTTTTAAAATATATTTTTCCATTTAGAAATATCTCCCAAGGTGCTGCAAATTGTGGAGAAAAGCGAGTTGGCCTATCAGTGTATTGCTGCTCCTGCTGGTATTTGTGCTGATATGCTAATGACAGGTTGGGTAAGGTCTGCAGTGCCCCTGCCCCCTCTTTGTGGCGCTGCTGAAGCTGTAAGGGAACTCCCCAGCATGTCTGTGTGTTGTACAGGAACGTGCTGTCCCTACCCCTTTGCAGACTCAGCACCCCCCCAATGTACAAACACAGATGGTCCCAAGCTCAGCTGGTATAAATCAGTGCTGCCCATCCGGCAGATTGTATGTGCTTGCTGCTGTAAATAGATGCTGCAAGTTATAATCTGTGTCAGTGTAAAATCACATTTCTGCAAAATTGGGACTGGAAACTTCAATCTGTAAAACCCAGGCAAGTAAAATGAAAGCTGAAGTGATTTCACAGAATCATAGAATGGTTTTAGTTGAAATAGACCTTAGGGATCATCAAATTACAATCCCCTTGACATGTGCAGGGACATCTCTCCCTACACTAGGTTACTCAAAGTTCCATCCAACCTGTCCTTGAACACACTTCCAGGGATGGGGCATCCACAGCTTCCCTGGGCAACCTGTTCCATTACCTCACCAGCCTCATAGGAATGAATTTCTTTCTAATATCTAATCTAAACCTACTCTTTTTCAGTTTGAAGCTATTATTCCTTGTCCTATCACTACATGCTGCTGTAAATTGTTCTTCAGCTCTCTTGTAACTACTGGAAGGCTGCTGTAAGGTCTCCCCAAAGCCTTCTCTTCTCCAGGCTGAGCAACCCCAGCTCTTTCAGTCTGTTTTCAGAGGAGACATGCTTCATCTTCAGATCATCTTTATGGCCCTCCTCTAGACCTGCTCCAACAGGTCCATGTCCTTCTATTGTTGTGAGTCCAAGAGCTGGATGCTGTACTCCATATGAAGTCCAGGGAGGGCCGACTCCTTTCACACTTGTTTTGATGCAGTCCAGGATGTGATTGGCTTTCTGAGCTGCAAACTCTCATTGCTAGCTCATGCTGAGCTTCTCCTTAACCAACATCCAAAGTCCTCCTCCTCAGAACTGTTCTCAATCCATTCTATGTCTAGCCTGGGATTGCCCTGGCCCACATTCAGGACCTTACACTTGGCCTTATTCACTTGCTCCCCTTGACATACAAAATACAGTACTTTATTACATGTTTATTTTTAGTGCATGTACAATGCAATGTGAGGGACTTAATGTTTCCATGGGAACCATGACTTTGAATTCCTGACATTTTTGTACAATGTTTTATTAAAAAAAAAAAAAAAGTCTATAGAAAGATCATGGACAAAAAATACTGGACAAAACTCAAGCCAGTGGTACTCAAGTATGTTTAGCATGAGGGGGAGAACAACAAACGTAAGTCACTGCCAGTCTTAAATAGAAAATGTAATTTAAAATGGCTAAATGTGATGAGGTTGAATACAACTAAATGGATCTGGCAAACAGATTCTATACTGCTGCATATCTATGTTTCAAATTTTATATATCTGGCCCAAATTTTATTGAACTAGCACTTGAAAATGATCATTTTTCTGCCAGTCTGCTGCAAAACAAAACACACAGCTATCAAAAGGAACAGAAAAAATGGATTTGTACTCCTGTGTGGAGATTCAGACATAGCTGTAGAACATGGGTAAAAAGTTAATTTTTAAATATGTGTTAATTCTTTTTTCTCTCTCAAATTTATCCTGAAGCCATTCTGTGCTATCTGTTTTCATTGCACAGTCTACACTGTGGTCTGTAAAGAAAGCCTTATGACCACTCTACCATTTTATATCTCTAGAAAGGTAAAGATACTGCAGCAGATAAGTTAATAGAGATTTAAAACTTGTTGTTGCTCAATAAGGAATAGATTCTTCTTTCAGCTGCACATTCAGACTGCCTGTAGAGATGAGATTTCTTGAGTATTCTGAGGACTCCACAGAAAAAGTACCTGAGACTTACAACTAATTTCAAGTCTTTCCAAAGGAAGGGGCTTATACTGATGGAGAAGGTTCATTACTGTGCCTCTGATTTCCATCCAGCCATAATCCCTGCCTGAAATAGCTCCATGGGAATTGTATGCCCTATTCAGTTTACAGCAACATGAAGAAAGTCTGAGCAGAATCTCAGAAGTCTATCCTATTTATGGTTTTATTAACCATATTAATTTATTAATATTTCTGCAGTGACATCCAAGGAATCAAAGATTACTAATTATCATGGGTGTTCTCCAGGAGTGTGAAATCCTGGATAACAGAATTTCTGCAAGAGGTTCTTCTCAGACTGGTGCCCTGAAAGCTGGTCTGCTACTCTCTTGGGGATGCTACCAGTTTCCTTTATCCTTGCACGCATCAAAATAATTTGAAGAAATCACATGGCCGCTTTTAAAATCTGAATGCAAGCCCCCAATCCCTTGCGCTAGTTTCTGTTGATTAAAAAAATGTTGGTTAAAATCCTTGTGAATTAGGCATTATTAGAGAGCTCAGAGCGTTTTAAAGGTTACAAGTGTTTTTTCTGCACACTGTGATTCTCTTCCCTTGCATTCATCACCAGAGGTCTATCCTCTGCTACACTGTGGAGCCTAAGAGAAAATAGAACAAAACACTTCTTTGTGCTCTCTCTCTCCTTAGCCCTGTCTCTGCCCTCTGTTGAGGGCTCATGTTTGTACACAAAAGTATACACATCATTCATAGTGGCAAAATAAAATCTGGATGAGCTGGGTCCCTTGTGGATGTGGAGCCAGAGGGCATGATTAAGCATGCAGTTGTTGACTGATGGCTCCTTGGTGTACAATATGAAACTGAAGTAATCCTTTCTAGTAGATAGTTTAGCTTATTGTTAGAAGAAAATTGCTTGGGTTCTGTTTGGGTAATATGCCTGCTGGAGGGGTTTTGCATAAAAGTTTTTGCATCTGAGAGCACTGAGACGCATAATATTAGTGTGATCATGATGTCGTCTTATTAGTAAGACAACTTGTCCTTTTTTGTCAGTGAATTGCAAAGATCTGTCAAGGCCCAGTTTAATCTACTCCCTGTAATAGGATTTGTCTGTAGCTTGAGGAAACAGAAGATTGTAAAGCATAGAGTTATGAAGAAGAGGATGTAAGCTATTTGAGGATCTTTAATAAAATATAATATCGGTATATTCAATGAATATGGAAAGAGGGATCTAAATATTTCTTGTTACAACCTTCAAGTATCTCAGGAGAGGAGGATGATACCAATTAAAACAGGGGGGGGGAAGCAATATCTCTCTGAATTCTAGCCTTCCTCAAAGTTAAATATTGATGAGAGCAAGAGTTCAATTCAAGAATGTCATTGCTCCTGCAGTAACCATTAAAGTAAATCCCTGCCCCATTCCAAGGCAAGGTTAATGTATTTAGGGAACCTTGTGAATAGCAGCTTTACTTGCTTTCATGTACACCTATGCGCAGCCCTTCTGCAAACAAGGCAGCTTTAAACAAGGAAAGATATTGCTGCCAGGAGTACAAAGTATTCTGCCCCATGAATTGCCTCACTTCCTATGTAACAAGTTTTGAGACAGTTAAGAGTATTTGCAGTCCCAAACCTAACTCACCTCCCTCACTGCCTTGACAGGAAACACAAAATTAAAAAGATTTTACTGCCTCTTTTTAAGGGGAATTTTGGTATCCAGAGCAAGTAATCAACACAAAGTGATTGAATTTTTTGTGGGGATAAAGCCATTAGGAACAGGATTCTGTTTCACGTGAACATTAAGGTATACTGAGGTGGAAAGAGACTGCTTTAACAGAAGATTTATAATCCTCCTTCACAAACACAGTTTTACCTATCACATGTACACATATCCCTGCTACTGGAGTTACTTGAACTGAGAGTGGCATCTTTTAGTCATTAATATTTTTGCAGCACCTCTAGTAAGTCAAATTCACTGTTTACCTTGCTGATTAATATAACCTTGTCTGTGTTATATCTAGACAGGTTAAATACTTAAATTGTCAGTTGCTGCCAAAATGTCACTAAATCCATTGAAGTGAAATAACAAATAAATGACTTGGGACACTTCTAGTCACTTGAAGTATTCCACAAATATTCCTTGACTGTGGTCCTCAAAAGTACTGTAATGCAAAATATATGTTTTGAAACTAAATGTTCTGGTTCTCATAACTGGTTGATTCTGAGCAGAGGATCTAGATTCAAATCTCTCAATGTCTGACTCACAAGTTGCCCTAAAAAACCAGCAACAACTAGTCCTCAGTTTGTGGAAACAGAAGGGGGAGGTGAAAGGGGCAAATTTCAATTTGTTTGTTGGGACCGAGGCTGATTTAGGGGGGGCGGTTTGGTACCTGCAGAGCTTTGCAGGAATGCATAAAGATAAGTATGACACGACTTTTTGGCTTTAATCAAAAGAGAATTGTTTCAGGTTTGTCATTATGAAATGAAAATTCTCTCTGAACAATGATAAAAGAATGAGATTAAACAAAAGGGGATTTTTTCCCTAAGGAATTATCCTTAATTTAATGACTAAGAATTTGTTATTAATTAACCTGAGTTAATCTGGAAAACCAGGAAGCTGAACTCCCTCTGTAAAGTTATTTGCTAAAGGAAATAAGCCTGGATATTATCCCAGATATACAGAAGGGAGAAGGAGCATAGGTCATTTTCTCAATAATTACATTTGAGACACAATCATACAGTGAAAGCAATAGAGAGAAATTTAGTGCAGTCATGACTCAAATAAATTCCATTGAGGCTTTCCCCAGGTCACGAGGAGTGTAGTGTACCTTCAAGAAGTCCAGGATCCCCAAAGAGTTTGTGAACTGGCTTGAGGAGAGACAGCAGATGGTTATTCTTGTGGCTTCACTCATCCTCTGTCAGGAAGCTTATTCACATTGGGAACTGCTGCAGTGGTACGACTGCTCTGGAGGCTTAAATTGGACCTTACCAAGTAGCAGAATGTCTCTGTACTCCTGTGCAAAGGGTCTCAGGTTACTCCTCTGAATCCTTCCTTCCAAAGCAGATATTACCTTGTCTTTATTGAAGAGTGTGGAACGTACAATGTCTTTTTTTATTGCTACTCTGTTTTGGGTCCCAAAGGTTTTGCTTATGATGAGCAACATGACATCCAAAACATTTCCTAACTTCCAGGAGAAATTTGAAGCCTGTAATTTTCAGTGACTTTTAATGCAGCAGAGAATTGAGAGATTGCTCACAGAGGGACTTGAGGAACACAGATCACGGGGGCATCCAGCAAAGTACAGATCAGTCCTTTACCTGAGCTGAAGTAAGGAATTTGAAGGTGGTTTCAGTTTCTCAAATAAATGTGCTTAACCGCAGGCCATAGGGCAACCGAAGGAGCCTCCCAAGACTATGAGGTCTATGGGCACTTTATTAGGCAAAATTCTCGCTGATTCACCATATTTCCATATCTGTGCACAAGAGAAAATCTCCAAAGAAGACAGGAGGAGACACCCAAACCCCTATAACCTAGTGAGAAATGTGTTTAGTGATAAATTAAGAGACCAACAGCCAAGTGTGAACAAAAGGTCCCTGCACCCATTAAGTATGTTAACTTACCGGGCTGTAAGGGAAGGAATTAGTAGTGGGAAATAGCTTCTCTTGCTGCCAGGGGTGTGGTGTATATCCTGGTATTGCCAAGTGCAGTCATAACTGCCAGTTCTCCATGCAGATCAAGATTGTCCCCAGGCCTGTGCCTACCTTCTAGGTAAGCACCCTGACAATGCTAATGATGTAATTAGAGGGATCAGTCTGTCTCTTCTTTGCCTTTTACTTGCATTAGACACAGTTCCAGAAAAGAAACATTATTTGTATAAGCCGTAATCAGGGACAGGGAACATCTAACTTTCAGGTTCTGCTTAGTGTTGTGGAAAACAAGAGTTTTGCCCAAAATTTTAAGTGGGTAGTTTGAAAGAAATTTAGTGATCTTAATGCCTAAACAGGTATCCTTGGGCATCCATAGTTGAACAAAAATGGTAGCCTTAATCAATAGATTACAAGAGAGATGAAGGTTTAAAACCTGGACATAAAAACAGATTAAAAACCAGTGTTCTTTCCAGAAAAAGCAAAATACCTGTAATTAACTAATTTCCCACTTAAAATCTGAGGCACATCTCATCTCATAAAAACTCAAACTGTTGAAAAAACATAAGAAATATATTCCAGTAGTGTGAAGAAAAACAAGGGCTGACAAGAGAAGGCATGAGCAAGGTGAAAATGAAGTTCTGTCAGTGAAGCTAATTTTGGTTGCAAATTATTTTAATAAAACACACAAGAGAGAACCTGCTTCCAATATAATGGTGGAAAGTCACTCTAAACCTATTCTGTCTTACTAGAGCTAGAGACTGCTGAAAGATCTTTTGGAAAAGTCTTATGCTTACCAAGTTAATAAACAAAGGGCCTTCAAAATCAAGAGTCTTAAATTCAGAAGGTTAAAGTTTCTATTGGCTTCACCTTTCTAAATATCTCAGGACTAAATAAGAGTCTGTGGTCTATGCAGCTGCAGAGGAAGCAATGCTTCATGTGTATTTTTTTAAGCATATTTGAAACAGTAGATAAAATAGCCAGTCTTAATGCACACACACACACATGATAGGCACTCTGTTAGTGAGATATCACAGGCCATACATCAGATCCAGTGGTAACAATTCTAATAATATTGAACACAACTACGTGATATTAACCTGTGGGAGAGAAATCCTACATTGCAATCTATTATTCTGTTGACTAATCTGTCAAAGAAAGGAGCACTCGTGCCATTTGAAACTGCACTGGCCTTCTTTTTCCCATATAGGATCAATATATATATAAATAGTGAGTTAGAAAATGAGTTTTAGATAAGAGAGCTGAAGCTTGAGAGTTGGGTTGTTGATACAGCAAGTGCCTAAGATTCTTTTAACCCACAGATACACTAAAAACTGCACAGCTGTGCAGAAAACAGTAAGAGGTGAGAAAATCTCTGTAACAGATACATTTCTCTGTAATGTTGGATCTCTTTAGCAACAGAGCTGCATTTTGTGAGTGCTGTTTGTGGCTGAATAAGGAGCAATTTCCTTCAGGATTTCTTCTTGAAAGCCCGAACTTTCCCTGTGGGAATTTTTTTATGCAGGCAGTAAATATTTTGCAGGCCATTGCACATTAGTTTGCCAGATACTTCCCTCTTCTTAATTGAGATAAAATGAGATAAAAATGTATTGGTGGTATTTTGAGTCATAGCAGTTGTAGAACTTTTCACCCTCTACAGTGAATGTCAGGTACCTCTATTCGCATCTTCCTCAGACTGCTGCAGTTAGGAGATAGATTGTGTCCAAAGCAGCAAAACTGTATTGTCTTGTAGACTGCACTGGCCAACTGTTTGCTGTCTAAGTTCTAGGAAAAAAAAAATCTCTCGGAGTTTAAACTCAGTATAATAACCTGCCCCATTTTTGAAAAGCATTGCATAATAGTGGTGGACAAAAGCAAGGTTTGCTTGCTCTTGGGTTAAAGTCTGTATTGTATCTCATATGCACCATGGTAAAGAAACACATGAGAGATCACATCAGTGATATGTGGTATCAGGGACAAGTTGCCAAAAAATATACGGCATAGATCACAGAGAGCCAGAGCTGAAGTTTTAGTGCTAGGTCTCCAACATAGTTTAGAAGAATTTACAAAAAGAAAATAAAAGCATTTGTCTCCAAATCCAGGTGCACAGATGGTCCATTTTGACTGCAGGTTTACAGGCAGCCTGCTATAAAGCCATCTTCACCTTCATCCTGAAGAATTCAAAGAATGTTGAGAAAATTACACAATAGGATGTGATGGTCCATTAGCTTTCAGTAAAAGAGTTTGCACAGTTGTCACTCTCAGGTGAAGCCTAATGTCTGAATCTTGAAATGAGTATGTGGGGAAAGGGAAAATGAGCGTGAGAATACAAGTTCTGCAGAGAAAACCTGATTTTTTTGTAAATTAGAACAGAATACATTGAACCGACTAGCAAAGAGATCTTTGGACATGGCTATTAAACAAATATTGAATGACTCTAGATTCTATACATTAAACAGATATCTATTCCCACTGGTGAAAGGAACACATTAATGTATGAACATCAATCTCTTTAATTTTAATAGACCAGACTTAGAACCTCTTAAGCCTGCTATGAAAAATAGGCTGTAGCTGAAAAGTGAGAGTTGAGCTAAGGATCCCATGACACTTCTGGTAGAGATCAATAACTATTGATCATAAAACCCTAAACATTTGTTTTTTCTGCAGATATTTACAGACATAGTGCAAAAAATTCCTGTTACATTTCATTAATGAAAGCTCTTGATTAACAAGAACTTATTTGTAATTCTGTACATTTTTTGCTTTTCATTTTTCAAAATAATAAGAAAAAAGCGTGTACTCTTTTAACAGCTTTCATCCTAGGCAGTCAGGGCACTTCAGAAGTATTAATTAGTCTAACACCCCATTTATTTATCAGGAGACTTTAAACCTACTCAAGTCATAGGTGGTGTTGTACCATCAGAGTAGTTTGCATTGGTGATCTCAGCCAGTGTACCTGGGATTAATCATTCTGTTCCAAACAGGTCATGGTACAAAATTTGTTCTAATATATTTTCTCAACAAAGATGATATAAATTCATATTATTAATTATTTTAAGGCCTCCTAAAGGCAAGAAGCTTCCTTGTGCATTGTTAGTTTGTTGTTTGGGTTTTTTTTTAATGAAATTACATTCAAGAAAATGAGGGTACAAATTATTTTTCATTATATAAGATACCTTATATTTTAACATGTAAGAAAAATGTTTTATGAGTTTCTGAAGAGTTATGGTCAAATTAAGCACATCCGAATTTTTCCCAGATTAGTGTCAAAGCAGTGAGATTAACAGACTAATTCAATAGTCACTGCTTTAGACAATATCCTTTTATACTGGCTTCAACCAGAGCAAAATGAGATCTATTGCAGTATATCCTCTAGTGAGCAAGCCAGTTGTTAACATGTACTCGAACCGTGTTTCTTAAGAGTCCCTCTGAAGAGAGGTTGCCTTGAGAACATGCCTAAGGTTTAGTATGTGCTCAGATACTTCAGTGCACTTCCGTATTTTAAAGAATTTAAAACAGTTTGTCAAGAGTCCGGAAATCAGAAAGTAAGTATTGATTGTAGTTTTAAAAAAGGCTCACTCACGTAACCAACACAGGTCAATAAAAAGTAAAAAAAATTGTATTGATTTAGAAATCAAGGAGTACCAAGTACAGTAAAATTTTGTGTGATGGACAAAGAATAATCTTGAATCTAGACTGTAAATCAAGCCTTTGAGATTCCCGTTACATGGAGCTGTCTGAATGACGGATGGAGATAACTATGGAAAGTAAGACCCAAATGAGAAAGATAGAGTTCAAAAGCTTGTTTCAGAAAAGTTCCTGTGCAGACTGCATCCTAATCTTTAAGTTCCATGAAATAGCGTGCCTTTCTGTGTTTGTGTTAGAGCTGGAAATAGTGTGGAGTCTTGTATGTCTGCTCTGGAGCATCCCTGACCTGTGCTATGCAGAGTGAGCCAGGCTCCCGGTCAGAGGATGCCTTAAGGTAGCTCTGCCGGGCTGGGAGTCTCCTGCAAAACTCAGAATCTCCCACTGATTCAGAAAGAAGGAAACTGCCCTGGATCCTCTCCTGCCGCTGCATGTGTTTACCTCTCAGCTGCAGAGGACTGTGCTCCAGCCCCAGAGGAACCAAGTGACTCTTTGCACAGTGCCCCACTTCCATCAGCAGTGCAAGGGACACAGCCACCACAGCTGCATCGTCCAGGCTCTCTGTCCTGGTCAGAACGTTTCCCTGAGTGTGAGAGATGGAGGTCTGGAAACTCTCTCACTGAGGAGGTGTTGAAACAAATGTGTCCATTTCTTGAGAGAATGAGTTATTTAAAAAAAAAACCCCAATAGGTAAATGCTTCATCTGGGGACATTTTGAGACTGTAAGTCCTGGTTAGATCCTGAACATTAGACAGGTGAATGTTTAATGTACTCAGGAGGTTTTGGTGTTTAAGTAATTCCATGTTCAATGTATGACAGTTCTTAATAATCACTTGGGTTGTAAAATGATCCTGTAGCCTGTAGGGAGTATGTGTGTACATTCTAGGTACATGTGCGTTATTTGCAGAGGCCTAAATACATTTTAATATCTAAGTGCCCAAACAAACCTTAACAAGGCAAGCCAAAATCAACTTCATATCACAAAAAACTAAAGAGGAAAAAAATCAACAAAATTAACTGTTAGCAAAAATGAAAGAAAAAGTGGAAAATCACCTATTGGAGAGATGGGGGTATAAATAAAGATAATTCTTTGCTGAAGAAACTGAGGCCATTTTATTAAACTGTTCTGATGTGTCTTTGAAACTCCATTTCACATAGAGAGAGAAATCTTATCTCTCACCTGTTATAAACTGTCAGGGATACATTGAAGCCAATTTCCTTCAGCTTCTGATCTGCTCCAGAGATATCATCTACTGCTATCTATACTGGTATCATCTAGTATCATCTATACTGGCATCAGGATGAAATGTACATGTCTGCATATAGCTTTGTGTCTGGAAAAGAACTGTGCTAACTTAGAAGAGAAAAATAACAAGTCTAAAATAAAATGTATACTGATGGCTGAAAAAAATCTGTATACACACTAATGCACTGGCTGCTATTTAGTTTCTGGTTTTATTTGTTTAGTAAGTGGTGTCTTCAAACTGGATGTTAATTATATCAGCTTCATTCATAGACTTTCCTATGCAATACAAGAGCATATTTTCTCTTACTGAAGGCAGATGTTGTTGTAATGTACTTAATGAACTGCTACTGTTTCATGCACAGAGGATATAAAACACAATGCAGTCAGGAAAATGGCAGTCAAGTGTGATCATTGCAATGGTTTTTGGCAACAAAAATTGCTATACTTTTCCTCCTTCAGCAATCCAAAAATGTGCAACTAGTCAGTTAGAATGTGAAGGCTAAAGTGTCTGAGGCTGATTTTGAAACATTTTGCCAACTTTCTCATGGAGCTTCACAACCCCCAAGAGGTTTTGTATAGTGTGTGTGTGTGTGTGTGTGTGTGTGTGTGTGTGTGTGTATGTGTGATGTGTGCATGCATGCCTATTCTCCTAAGGCAGTTTTACAAGACTTCCACCTGTGGATTTAAGTTCAGTGATGCCAGCCTGCAGGAACGCAGGCCTGGGGGTGATACCAGCCACATTACTGCGTGAGATGAGAGATTCCAGTAATTTTCTTTCCTGTTATGGGAAATGCCATATGCAATTCCAGTTTTAACAGGTTTCTCTGAAACTTGTATTTGGCTATTGGACACACCTTTTTCTGGAACAAGACACTCCCTCAGGCGATGATTTGATGACAGCAGCAGTGATGCTGCCTCAGCTCCTGGGCCAACTCTCAGGTCTGCATGGCTCTGCATGGGAACCATATATGGGACTGACCTGGATCAAAAAAAAAAAAAAAAAAAAAAAAAAAAAATCCCATCCCAGCATCAAAGGCCAGTCTTTTCTGTTGGAATCTGTGCTGAATCTGAGTGCCTGAAGAAGTACTTGTACCAGCACGGTGCTGGGAGAGTCAAGGGGTTGGGACCAAGCACCTGGAGAGGAAGAGGAGGCAACTTCTTGAGGTGATTCAGCTGATATAAACTTACCCACTGCCCAGCTCCAATAGTGTACTTGCACCACTGCTGCTCTGATTCATGTTTGTGCTCAATCCATCAGATTTAAATGACTGCATAGCACACAAGACAAAGGAGAATTTAACCTTTTCTTATGGTCATAACCTAGGAAATATACCATCGCCACTGGAATGCTAGAGCTGTCCTCGCACTGCCTCCAAGTCCAGTCAAGGTGTGGATGTGCTTAAT
Organism: Taeniopygia guttata; assembly: GCF_048771995.1. Classification (NCBI taxonomy): domain Eukaryota; kingdom Metazoa; phylum Chordata; class Aves; order Passeriformes; family Estrildidae; genus Taeniopygia; species Taeniopygia guttata. Next base: position 54,900,227 of record NC_133027.1, read on the forward strand.
GCAAAGATAGCACTGACAGCATTGACACTGATTTGCCAATCAATTTGCCTAATGCATACATAACATCATATTTTTAACTTTTCTGCCACTATCCAGTGTATGTAGCATGTTCTTGTACACATTTTAAATGGCTGTGTCACCCCTGCATTAGTAGGTCGGCATTTTGATATATTTGACAGACTTGCAAGTGGGCAAACTCTAAAATTTGAAATTAATTTACCCTAAATAGATTTGGCCTGAAGATGGCTGGAAATCTGAGCTGTAGCAGTTGACCATAGCTCGGCTTTAGCTCCTCAGGTACTTGCAGTCAAACTTATTCTGGAATTAAGCAACCACAGTTCCTGCACCTGTGATACAAGAGCAATATGTATAGGTGCTCCTTTAGTGTAATCTGACTCGTTAACAGGAAGGTTATAACTGGGAAACAATTTTCACTAGGAAAGTGAAGTTGAAAGTTTGATTCTTAAACTCACCTATCCTTCTGAAAAGTAAGTTAATAATATTCTGACATCAGAATATGATTAACTGTGCAATTCCTTTGTATCTCTTTTCAGAAAGTCCACAGTAGTGCCATGGAAGTGGAAAAGTATTATTTTACGTAGCACAGAGATTTTATTTTAAGATGTATGCTGACAGCCTATGTTATTCTTTCTGTCATCAGAAAACATAGTAATTAAGTTTGAAAAATATCAAATACTCTTTTAACTTGATCTTTAGAACTGCTGAAAATACTTTTACTGTCAAAAATCCACTTTCTTTGCTTGTGCTGAGATCGTAGAGAGCTACCTCTCTTACAGCTTTGTCCTAATGGCTCCCAATGGCTCTGAAGTGGATATTTAATCTGTTCATTAACACAGGCTTAAACCATGAAGTCCATATAAATTTTTTATTCCAGCATGGTTTTCCCTAAAGTTAAAGTATATATATTTTTTTTGTGAATAGGACTGATTAAATATGTCAGGAATAAGATCTGTAGTTTTTTATTGCCAAAAATGCACTCAATACTGTTAAGTATGTTACTGCTTCTCTCTCAGACTCTACTGACTGCAGACTAATACAAATTGCTCCACATTTTATTGTGTAAAACTCCTTCAGATTTTCTGTAAGTTCACAGCAATAACCATAATTTCAGGGTAGGATTACAAAATCTTTGTTAATGAGTGACCTTTTCTTTCTAATTTATTTTCTTTTCTTGGTCCTACAATGATGCAGAAATTCCTTTTTTGTATTGTGAAATGAAATTACAGCAAAGGCAAGGAAATACAAGCTGAAATGTACAACCTACCGAATCACCAAAAGGAAACCTCCTATGGAAATGCAGCTCAGGAATTATAAACCTATTGGTTTATCTCATGTGAAGTTAACTTTTCAAAGGATATCTAACACTGTGCTAAGTAATATGCTAGAAAAAAGATCCCTAAAACAGTGAAACGACCTTGATACCACCTTTTAGGTTATAGGGAAGATGTCCATCACAGCTCTGAAGCAGCTCTGGAGCAGGTCTCCTTGGCTTCTGAGACAAGGATTGTGGTACCTATATTGTTTGGGATCTGCCATCCTGTCTGATCCTTCTCCCCCCTTTAATAGTCCCCAGCTCAGCTCAGTGTTTCACTGCCCCAGATTCTGCCTTCAGGTGACTGACCAGAAGGGCCAGAAGGGCAGATGCAGCGAAGATCTGAGTACCTCAGCTTCAGGATGTAGAGAAGACAAAGGGAGATCCACTTTGGACCTGACTTCTGAGTTGGATCTGCTTTGAGCAGGAGACTGGACAAGATGATCCCCATATGCCCCTTCCAACCTAGGTTGTTCATGTCCTTGTGTTTTTATTTTAAAAATTCCCCAAAAAACGAACCCAATACCCATTCCTCCTCACCATCAAAAAACCCCCAACCTAGTGTGATTGATTTGAAAAGCATTTAGCATCTCTTTCTATTTATTGAATACTCTCAATATTTAAAAGAAATTTCAGAGCATTTCTACCATCCAGTCCTTCAGCCTTGAATTGATGGCAAATATTTCTCTTTTGTCTTTTTCTCAGAAAATCTTCTTATTTTATTGAATTGGAAATCAGCTCCTGATGTCAGAATAAAACATTGTGAAACCATGACAAATATGCATATCCTTCAGCAAGACCACAGTGCTCTTAAGTCACCTTTGTAACTTTAAAGCCTTTTTTTTTCCTGTTCTGCCATTAGCCAGATAAATATATGTAATGGAGAAAAAACATGGAAGTGTCGCAATTCAAGAATTAATAGTTTCAATGAACTAACACTAACATTAAAGAGGTGGTTCCCTGTAACAGAGATATAGTAAGTACCTAGTAGAACATATATAGTGGCAACACGTGTGTGACAAATAATCAAAGAAATGGAATTGTTTTCAAAGTAATAGTATGTTTAATGAGATTAATCCAGTTCAGAAACAAAAATAATTGCTTTAATTTGTCCTTTGAATTGTAGTTTAATAATAGAGACAAAAATTGCTGAGCAAAGGAAGCAACCTATCAGACAAATTATGATACCCTTACTTTCAAAAAGCATTTTGTTTCACAAATAGTTCTATTAATTTGGTATAACACATAGGAGAGTATCACAGTTCAGTTATGCAACTTCGAGATTGTAAGAGAGGACATGAGGCAAGGTTGGCTTTAGTATCACAATTTTTTCAATTGGTAAGTCAGAAAGAAACACTGCTTGCTCTTAACAGAAACTGAGGAGAGCAGGATGTTATGTTATTGTGTATTCTGACTTTTAGTCAGCTCAGTACTATTAAAAACTTGCAGCGTTTTCTGCAGCTTTGTATGAACAGAAAATAGCCACAGACAGCTATTCTTTTGCTTGCTGAAAATAAGTATCAAGCACTTCTACAATATAGTCTAGACAGAAAAATGCCTAGTCTTTCAGCAGAAAATTGATTAGGTAATTCATTATATCAGTCATCTCAGACACTCCATGCTTTGAAAATTTGTTTTCTGTGTTTTTGATAAAGGCAAGATCTAGAGGTCTTCTTAGTACGTGAATCATCTTAGGCTGGGCATTTCATACATGTTTTCATAGGACAGCAATTCTTCTCTGTGGCTAAGCCACTTGAAGGAAAACATTAAATTTGCCTGATGCATATCTGTAGGATGCTAAGGATACAGGACAGAATAAGCCTCTTAAAGGGAACTTTTAGCATTCTGTTTCCCTTCAGCTCTCAATCAATGGCTTTTGTTTGTGTCTGAAATATTTGCACTTCCCCAAGAGAATGCTCTCAGTAGAAACTGAGTCTCCCCGAGGTATTTTCACTTCATAGCTATCTATTGATTTTCATTTAAGTACGTAGATCGCAGCATATCCTTTGTGTGCAGCAGTTCAGAAAAAAAATCTTGCTTACATGACACATTCTATTTCTGATGCAATAATGGTTGCATGTTAATCACAGTTATCTGACTTTAAGCATTCGCAATTAGCATGTGACATAGTTGAACCTAAAAATGTGCTCTGTGGATTCCAGCCAACAGAAAATAAAAAAGTCAAAGAGTAAAGAAATGCAGCAATTTATACCAAATTAAGAGTAGGAAATTTTCAGAGGGCAGGAAAGAATAAGCAGAAAAATAAACTAAATTACTGTGAATATATGACATGTCAAAAAAGGAAAACAACTAATAAAATAGTCCTTAAAAAGTAGCAAATAACGAAAATAAAAGTAATAGTAATGCATTGGGGGGGTGGGGGGGGCTTAAAGACTTTTAAAAATAATTACATACAAAAGGAACTTCTCTGGTTTTCCTACTTAAAGGTGTCATTTTACAGTCTTGATTTGGACTGAAATGAGTAAAAGAAGCGCTGAAAGTAAATATCCTTCAAAAAACTCAAGGATATCCAAGAAAGCAAAAGGGAAGCAAACCTGAAAGCTGGCAAATTAAACATACTGACACAAATCACAGGCCAGCAATTAATGTTTTAGGGACTATTTGCTGAATGCATAAAACTAAAAGTAAACCCTTCCTCAAAGCCCTGCGGCATGGGGATCCTCCCTTGGAGTCATTAAGGTCAATTGACGAATCAATGAGAGGAGGAGTTACAGCAGAAAAACCAAAGGGATTCTTTGATCTTTCCTCAGCGTGGAAGATCCAAGAAATTCACACTCCAAAAGACACTTTTACTAGGACGAGTCTGAAGATCTCTTTTAAACTGAACTGTCTGTGGAGGAGGTTGTAAAACAAATTGTGGTGGTTTAACCCCAGCTGGCAAGTCAGCACTACACTTTCCCTGGGGAGCAAACTGCCAGGACCATATGGTATTTACGCAGGAGAGCTAAAGGAAATTGAGAATGAAATATAGCCAAACTACTATCTTCCTTAAAACTATCTCTATACAGAAGATACAGAAGATCGTGATTGTGGCAATAACATTTTGCAATCATTTCAGTTAGGGATTCTGACAGTGCAGACCAGTTATTGTCAAAGAGATACTAAGTAAGTTTGCTGAGGATGCTAAATTGTGAGGAGCCTTCGAATCCCTCAAAGGCAGAAAGACCCTGACAGGGTTCAGGAAGCATTTGGACAATGGCCTCAGAAACATGGTGTGATTCCTGGAGTGTGGTGTACAGGATCAGGAGTTGGGTTCAATGATCCTGAGAGGGCCCTTTCAACTCAGCATATTTTATGATTCTATCCTTCTATGGTTTTGATTTCTGGAAGTAACGCAAAATGTGGAAAAAAATAATCCTAACTTATATGCAGGGTCATAAACTCTGTACTTCCTGCTGCAGCTCAACAAAACCCACATAATTCTGTGAAAATGTCAGTTTTATGTTCAGTAAAAGTCAAAGGAGCAAGTATAAAAGAAAACAATTTTTAGGTATAACACTTGTTCTTGATCATATGATCCCTTGTGTGAAACACATGCCAAAAGTATCTTTTTTTTCTTTTCATTTGTTTTGATAAACATATTACCTCCATTTCCAAGTTGCTTGCTTTGATATGTCCTTGGGCACCACAGCAGGAGCAATGCTACCAATAAAAGAGCAGGAAATGATTACTACACCAATAGAGAACAAAACAGCATGTCAGGTTGTGTACACTTTTAAAATATTGTGTTAGGTTTCTGGTCTTCTCTCCTATCTCACATGCTCAGAACAGACAGGGCAGAGCTAGAAAAAGGTTCAAGGAAGGACGATAACAGTGATCAGAGATTAAATAGATTCCATAAGAAGAGCAAAATTGTTTAGGGATGTTCAGCCCAGAAGAGACAACTTAATTTTCTACAGTCATCATGGCCTGGACAAGACAGTCAATAATATTTTTTTTTCTGCTACAAAAGCAAGTGAGAGTTCAAATGATATTTTTGAGAGGTAGGTTGAAAATTAACAAAATTAGTTATACTGTGGAACTCTTTCCCACAGCGTATTTTGATATTAAAATTGTACAGCTGTTCAGAAAGCTAATTAACAGAAGAAAAATTCACCAGATAATACTCAAATAAAGATAATATCTCTCCTTCAGGAATTTGCTGAACCACTAACCACTGGAGATTGAAAAAGTAGTGTTGATAAGTGTTGGCATATTCTGGCTTTGTTTTGACATAGTTACCAAGATATCTGTATTTGGTCACTGACAAAGTCACATCCACACCTGGATGGACTTTTGATCCATACTATGATCTATAGTTACAGTCCCTCATTTGCATGGGAATCTCTTATACAAAATTATAAGGGCTATCAAGGTTAATTTCTGAAGTCTCTTGTGCCTGTTTATGTGTGCAGACTCTCAGTCAGAATCTACCTTCTGTTTGTCTTAGGCTTAAATGTGGCTAGATTTTAGGTATGAAGGCATGGCTACTGCTAATATTTGGTCTCCTAAGAATGTAAACTACTTCATCAGATCTTGAGAAAATGAAAAAAAAAAATTAAGTGTTGGTCTGTAATGAATAGCTGATTTGTTGTAATTGCATACAACAGTGTACCTCTGAGGAAGTTGTGTGTGAAAGTCTGTGTAATCAGGATAGTGCAAAAATAAAATATTCCAAAATATCCTAAAGGAATCATTTGACAGAGGGTGAAAAATAAAAAGAAGTGGAAAATGTTAAAGATTTTCTGTAGTTGTTTTGTATTTCAATATACAGCAAAATTAGATCTCCTTTAATGCTTAGTAGCTGTAAATATTACACAGCCATTAATTCCAAGAGAAAATTTATTTATCTGTGCAACTCTATTGCCAAATTAGACTTTTTAATTGGAAAGGGGGTCTCATATCTTCAGTGTGGCCACTTTCCACAGTTTCTGATGAAGGCAGTAGGAATAAAATGCTCCTTTACACTTTGTACTTTGCTGATGAGTGCTTGAGTTTCATGAAAACCCTTGCTTTTTTAAGGGTAAAATGAATAAAAGCTATTATCTTCTGCTGGTTGCTGGAAACCTTATAGGAATTAGCTAAATGCTTTCTTGGTTTCTAGAACCAACACCCAAATAAACAAAAAGCTTAACATGAATTGAAACTTTTCTAGCAGCCCCAAATTCCTATGAATCAAATAGTTGGAGTCTGATCTCACTTTTTTTGTTTGGAGACAATCAATTTCTTAAAAAAACACCCGGTTGCATTGACCAATAGGTAGGGACCTATACATGCAATTTTAAATCACGGCATTTAGGCAGAATGAATAGAATATCTGGGCAGGAAACAGAAAGACCAGCTTTCTTTCTCCAGTCTTGGACCAATCTCAGGCCTTACCTGTTCCTCTCTTTTTTTTTTTTGTCTGCCAGCAGATGTATCTTACCAGCAATGTACCTCCTCCTCTGCACTTTGAAATTTCCTGATAACTATCAGGATCCAGTGGCTCTAAATTAATGTAATAATCCATATCAGTTGGCTGGACCTCACTGGTTCAGAGACAGTTTACCTTTCTGTAAGGTACTTGCCAGTTCTATGGCTTTGTTAGCCATTGTAACATCGAAATTGGAAAGTTTGAATCTTTCATTGTAGTTTAGGCATAACAGGTGGCAGTAAACATCAGTGTGGTAACAGGGAGAAAAAGTTCCTCTCTATTTGTTGGATTTTCAATTTGCTTATAAAGGTGAAGAGTTCTATGGAGTTTTATTAGCTCTGGAACAAGATAACTGAGAACATCCTGCTACTGACCAAAGTGTATGAGCCCTCACTTGCCAATCTAACAGTTGTTCTCTGTGGGTATGATTGGATTATTTCATTAGATTATTTCCCAGATAGGCATTAATGTGTTTGTAGGGCACATTCAGTTAAAGGGTCAATGTTTATTTATTAAATGCAGATATTGCATTTGCTTCGAGTATGTAATTAAAGCAGCAGATTTTACATACTCTGTTTTGCCTTTCATGTAGTAGGCTGCATCATAAAACAGCCCGGGATGATTTTGTCAAAAACTTTAAAGGAAAATACATTATAGGCTTCCTATGTGAAATGAAATGCAATAGTGTTTTTTCAAAAAGCTAAGGTTTTCAAAGATTATGATTTATACAATAGTCACAGAAACTCCATATTTTATCAAACATCTCTGTCTTTGTTTATGGATTTGTTGTACCTATCTCCCTCCAGAGGTCTCTGCTTCTGCTATTTAATTTGGGGGAGAAATCTTCAGAGAAATAAATATAACTTTGGTGTATTATTTCTAAATAGGTGATGCTGTACATATCCATTCTTGCATAAAAGCATGATTCTGACGATATTGTGATTGAATCATACCTTTAAATGTGATCAGTATTAGTTATTCTCATTTACAACTGCTTCTCCCTGCAATATCAATGGTATCTATCTTCAGGAAGGTATAAAATTATTTTTTCTTAACCTATTTTGTTTTTTCCTATTTTATTATGTGCTTTATCTTATATATTCTAGGATTATTTCAGTTCAATGGCAAATGAAATTGCAGTTCGTATATATAATATATTGTGTATCAGAAATTAATGACTGATATAAAGCAATCCTTTATCAGTAGTTTTAATAACATTAAGCAGTAAAATACAGTGGTCCCAGGCATTAAAATGCTATTTTTCAGTGCTCCAATATACTATTCTATCACATAAAGTAAGTATTCAAAAGCTTTGCTTCCTTTCTTCAGCCTTTAGAAGAAAGTCTCAGAACCACATTCCCAGGTTGAGTCCAGAAGAAATTGCAGACCTGAAAACTGAAGTCAGAAAGACCTCTTGTTTTTCAAAGTAACCTTTTGACCATATGTCATTAAGAAGCTGTATCTCTTCTAAGACCTCTTCCAATTATACTGGCTTAGTGCTATTCCAGGAGCTTACCATATCCAATCACCCTAAAAGAATCCTAATCAGGCCTTAGGCTAAAATGCTGCATTGAAGGAAAAGCTGAACAGCAAGTAAGGTGTTGCATTTGCTTCAGCTGCGGGTCTTGTCAAATAGACACATGTCCAACTTCTAGAGTTAAAATAGAAGAGTCATTTAAAATCAAGGTTATTTGGTTCCCAGGGACTGTAAACAGGTTAGGCCTGCAAGTAAGTCTTACTTTGTACGCTTGAGGCATAATTGAGGTGTTGGATCTTGAAGTTAAGCCTGGATGGAAAACAGCAGGGATAATGCTTTGCATTAGACATTTATTTAAGAAGTGTCCTTCAGAGCTGCTCATACTGTCCATCCTAGGAGTATAAGACTTCTTTAGGACTTCTGATCCAGCCCTTCACACGTTGAGATCTGTGGGCTTAACGATGCTCCAAACTCCTGCAATTTGTATCCTCTTGCCCTGTTTGGTGCTGCTCCAGGGCTCTGGAAACAGCTGTGCTGTACTCCAGACCCAATCCATACAATACACTCTGGCCTGGAGCACTCTGCATGGCTGAATTATGGCAAGTTTAATAATAACAATTCGGTGATGTTGATTTTTAAAATTTTTATTTGGTTGGGTAACAGATTTTCAGAGTACAATGCTTAACTGATTTGAATTGGTATTTTAGGACCTGATGGTCTCACATGATCCATGCATGGAGTCACTGTGACATGTAAACTATCACGCTCAGATTTGGTTTACTCACAGTAAATAAAGCATATATATTTTACTTGGTAGTACCTTGTTTTGTATGGCATCCATTTCTAGAGTATTGTGGTTGGGCCCATAACAGCAAGCTGTGTAGCTGATACAATTAAAAACACTATGGGATGATCCCTATTTTTTTTTTTTTTTAAAGCAAATGACCATCCATATTAGCCAGCCCATGTGTTTAGATACCTCTTTGTGGATTACCATGCAAAAGCAGCACAGTGAACCAGCACCACTGATTAAGGAGAGAAGGCTGCCTGCTTATGTTTCCCTTGCCCTGGCTGCTATACAAGGCCAAGAGCAGGCCATGGAGGTTTAGGGAAGTGGTTTGTTTCCTAAAAAGTGTTGAAAACACACAGAGGTGAGTTGCTTGTGATGTGGGAGTTGAGAGGCACACAAGTGGAGAATGAGGATCAATTCAAGAAGAACAGGGAGCAGACACCCCACTGGGCCTTAACTGTGATGGGAAAACCTTTTTCTGTGTAGCAAGGGTAGCAGTGGCACAGTCAGTCTCTGACTGCAAGTCCTAAGGGACTGAGGGTGAGACTGAAGAAAGGGGAAAAATGTTTTAAAATAATTTGTTTCTGATCTGTTGCACTATGTGCATTTGGAAGTTGTTCAGAAGTCAGTTGATCCACTTTGATTTGGATTATTTTTCATTGGCCCACGTTTAAAATGTGACCCATTTCAGATTCATCTCAGACCATTTGTAATAAAACTTTCTCCTGAAGTATGATTAGCAAGTCTGTACCAATGAGATTAGTGTTGTCTAACAAAACGGATAACTTAATGCCTACCCTATGTTCCCATCTGACGTCTCATCTGGCAAGGCATTCCCCTCTCTAGCCATCACTCCTAGGATTAATTAACAGCTGATTAAATCTCAGGAAAGCCCTTGTATCCTATGGATCAGGTGGCAGCCATGCTCCCAGTGAGAAGGTGTGGAAGCAGATATATTCTGCTGATGGAGGGTTAGGCCTTTCCAACTCTGCAAGTCATGGACAGTAGTAGTACCAGGAATGCAAGCCACAGATGGCAGCAGGGGGATGCAGCTGTCTGCAAGAGGCTTAATATCCCTGGAGCAGCTGCACTGGGAATTTGCTAGATGTAGCATGGCTTATGTATGCTGCGTGCTCTCCTTTAATCCTTCTGCCTTCACCCCATCTTTGTTCATTACATCATTATTGCAAATTATTTTCATTGCTAGAGTGCTAACAATATGGTGACCTGTTGACTTAGCTCTACATCCCTCGTTCTTTTGGCTCCTGGCCTAAGGTAGGCTACACTTAGCATTCATTGCTAATTATTACTTTTCTTGTATTTTTTGTTTTGTTTTCTACCCTGAGTAGGAACATTTTTATGCTGTCAAGAGTCTTATCTAGGAAGAGTAAATAGCATTGTAGATGGTAGCCTATGACTAGAACATTAATCATTTAACACAATTCCTTTTGTATCAATCACTGAAGCCAGAAGATCAGGATAAAGAATAACCTTGATGAAATCCTTAAATTTTAGCTGTGATTTAAATAATGTTCTGTTTTGCACACAGCAAGTTAAGATTAACTTTATACCTTTCAGTTTAATTTGTTACTTCTAATTTAATTTAATAAATCATTGGTTTCTTACATTTTTTTGCGCCATCATTAGCACCTTAGCACAGAAAGCGTATAGTAAAACTCCTTTTAATGTAGGAGCAAAATCTTTGCTTTGAAGCATCCATGCAGAATTTGGATCAGAAGTCATGCTGCATTCAAAGGCCAGCCTGATGTCCTGCTGACCTATTACATACTCTCTGGAGAGAACTGGATCTTGCTCCTACACATTGCTAATTTTGGGGAACTGTCTAAATAGGTCCCATTGTGAGAGTGAAGGAGCTCACAAGGATACTTTATTTTTATATGCTGGTACAATTTGCCATTTTACATTTTGAGTCACCTGAGGAGCAACAGGGGTACAGTACAATGACATCTCAGAGTTAGCTTTCCCAACTCCCACCTCGCTGGAGTTTGCTACCAGACATGTAAATCAATCTCAGCCATTTCCAGACAGGGATTTCTGTAGGGATATTAGCTGTGTTTCTGTCCCAGGTGCAAAAGAGCCTCTGTGGTGGTCATTCTGAAATATTTTTTACCCATTTTAAGACTTTTTTTGCACTGGTTTTGGGGCTACAAGGCAATAGCTGCCTAGAAGTGATGCATACCTCTGAATCATTGATCTAGAAGAGGTCAAGAGGACGAATAGATAAAGACACACAGAGAAAAAGAATTTGTTTATAATACTATTTATTTAACAAGCTTTCATATTCCTTTGGGTAACAGAAAACATTAAACATAGAGCTTCCACACAAATGAGAATGATTTTATTTTAAATGTTTTGAGTTCATAAGGGTTATGGGGAAGTGAAAGAAAGGAAAACTGTTCACACACAGAATATATTTACTTATAGTACCCGGAATAGTTTGAATCACTGTTTGTGCAAAACTGTAGAAAATGTTTATAGATGATATTAAATCATATATTAAATGAATTCTCCCACCTTGCCTTGCCCTTCTCTTTTTCCAAGTTTTTAAATTTCTGTGATGCTTCTTTTCCTTTTTACTTCTTCTCAAATTTTTGCCAGTTTTCAGTTTTCCTCTTTCAGTCCTTTACCACATTTTCCCCTCATCTCCGCTTTTGCTTTTTGTGTTGCATTTACTCTGCCTTTAATTCCTCTCCCACGTGCTGCATCCCTCTATATATAATTTTTTAGCTATATAATTTTATATTTCTATCTTAAAAGGAAAAAAAAAAACAGAGAAAGGCAGCTTTCAGTTAAACATTTGTGCTGCAAAATGGGCTGCTTGCCATGCTATTACCTTCATGTTATCCTGGCACAAACCGCCAAAGGAGACAAAAGGAAGGATGAACAAGAGAAAAAAAAAGCAATGTTGACTGTCAGGATCACCATGAAAGCATGGCATAATAACAACTATTAACCTAGAGATTCCTTGGGATTCCTTCTTGGGTTAATCTCTGCTCTGAGAATTCACTTCAAAACTGTAAAATGATGATCTGAGGACTCATCCCTCTAAGAGGGAGTGTGAAAAGAAATGTATTAGACATCTGACCAATAAAGGTAATGATGATGAGGAAGAATGAAGAACAGCTAATGTCAGTGTGTCAACAGCTTAACAAATACTTATCCTGAGAACAAAAATATTTAGGTGGATTTTAGACTGTATTTTTACATTCATTGTCAGCAACTAAACAGCACAATAAATTTCCCAACATTTTATATCCCATATTAACCCTTGGGACAACAAAAACTCAGAATACTATAAAAACATTTCTGAGATAAATTTCTTTTTCTACTTCATTTTAGAAGATGAATATTTTTAAGACCAATATATCATCCAGATAATTATTAAGAATGAAGAAGAACTGAATAAATTACTTATAGAAATCAGCTATCAGTTTTTAAAACATGGTAGTTCTGAAAACAAGTACTGAAAATTGTAACTTGACTTAATGAAGCATTTGCAGGACATCTTATTTGTTCCATTTTTATACAATCACTTTTTCAGAGTAACCAGTTACTGTGACATGCATTTTGTACATGAAGTACAGAATTCATAAAAAAAAAAAATAAAGTGAGCAATCAAGGATGAAGAGGTAATGAAATAGTGTTAGCCTCAATAATTTTTTCTGTAGCTCTTCTGACATCTCTGTCAGAAGACAGACATGTTTTCTCACCATCAGGAAATATATTTATCTCACTGCTGGAAAAAGAGAAGCAATGGAATAAGGTGGAAAAGAAACTCCAGCAAGGAAGTAAAATGATGACCAAACTTTGGTGTAAAAGTAAATTAAATATTGTTAATGGACCTCAGGTGTTAGAACATTGTTCCATTTAAGTAATTTATTTTTCTCCCACTGAGTCAATAGAGTGAGGTTTTCAGTCTAATTTCAGATTTCAGGTTTAAAAAACCTTCATAAATAAACACTTGATGTTCCTAAGATAACTTAGCTGAGCCTAGATTTTAATTTTAGGGTAATCTGATTGACTTAAATCTCCATTACTACCATCAGAAGTAGAAATAGAGTGATGGGTGTTCCCTACAAAATGGGAGAAGAACTTTGAGCAATGTCCGTGTTATTGTTGCTGAAAGGGAGCAGGTTCCTTTACACATACTTCTACTGGCAGAGGAAATGGAGCAAGAGTGTTTGAAAATGCTTTATTTCAGCACATAATTTTTTCCATAGCATTTTCTTCATGTTCACAACTTGCTTTCATATTTAATTTTGATAAAGTACTATCATGCTACAATCAATAATCCAGGAGTGGCCAAAATAATACATTAATATTTAGTCAGTCTTTTACTTTCCTAGCTTCAGTGATTCTAATGATTTGTAGTATAAATTTAGTGACAAAAATTCTAAGTATCATTACTTAGATGAATGCAGATCCTCTTGGTTCATAATTTATGGTAACATTACCTTTCCAGATTCTCTAAAAATATTCTATAGATCATATTTTAATGTCTAATACAGAAAGTTGCAAATGTTTTACGTATCCTATTAATAGAATTCTGTGATTGGAAAATGTTCAGAAATAAGTTTATATATAAAAATATGCAAATGTGTGTTTTAGGAAATGAAATCCAGTAAGTTAGTCTTACATCATGATTATTTGTCTTTATAATGCGCTGTGCACCACATTCAGGCTTAGTCTGTAGGGTATATATATGCATCTCTGCCTTTCCAGGTTGGGAGTTTCTTTTTAATCTTGAGCCCAGTAGACAGTTTCTCATCAAGATGTCTTGCCATGGCTTTAAAGCAAAGCTCATATATCTTGTGTCCCACAACAATGGCATTACTTCAAAATTGCTGAGTGCTGACCACAAAAAGTCTTGAACTTTTATGTTTTCCCTCTTAATCTAGAGCCTTTTGTAAGTGACTTCTCGAGGCCTTGTAGTTTGATGACTTTCACTTTTGTGCATTTACAGTTGTACTGACTTGTTAATCATAGCCCTTGCTTTTTCCCTGATGTTAACAGAAATTACATAAATTATTAAATAAGGACAATAATAGGACATATTTTATAAAGCAGGAAACATTTATCTTTGTAGGAAAGATCTTACATAAGAGGGAGCACGATTAAGTGGGGAGTGACCATCTTTGGCTTGAAAGGACTGGGCATTGACTTCTTGAAAAGGCTAAGAAAAGAAAGTACAGCTAACGCCAATTTTGAATCACAGTGATGAGCTAGCGAATGCCTAAAACTGCCACAAAATAAGTTCCTTATCTTGGTTTTCAATCTTTCCCCAACAGCAAATGCACTGAGGCAATCCCAAGATTTTTTGAAGAGTTAGAGACAAAACACTTTAAGTAAAAGTAGGAGATAGGAAAAGAGATTTTTTTTTTGAGGGTTCATAAGCAAAGTAAGAGAAAGAGTTTTTACAAAATTCTTTGGACAACCTCCCTCTGTCCTCAGAGATTTATACAGGATAAACTGAACAAATACTGTTCCTGCATGTTTGTTTATCTATGAAACTTCTCCCCACAAAAAGTAATGAAATCCTTTGATTAGTATCATCCAAGTAATAATATCTTTCTGACTGTGTCATAGCAGTAATAATAAGCTTTCAACTCTTTCAATGGGCAATGTAATTTTGTCATTTTACATAAAGATAAAAAGTGTCCTATTTGTTCCAGCACAAATTTCTATATAATTCAAAGTGTTGTGGATTTGAGTGCAGAATTTGACCCATTGCAGGAAGAAGCAATAAAATTCTGAGATACTAGTTATTTCCAGTTTTCTTGATAATGTTGTTGTAACGCAATTAATCTGTTTTAATAAACTTTTCATCACTATTACATGTGGCATGCGTACACTAACAGACAGGGAAGGAACAGGATGGCATACAAGGCTTTCCAGAACTCTTCTCCTTTGTTTTTTATCATTCAGCAAATCAGCTTTGAGAGGGAACTGTTGCTCATGCAGAACAGAAGCATTAATGCTGAGAAACTACACAGCAAAAATAGCTCAGTTAAGCAGACACTGCTGGGCTCTTCATCACTCGGTCTTACTCTGATGTTCAAAGAATTTTCCATATGACATAGTACAAGGTTGTCTGAAATTGTTGATAACAAAAATGCATACTTTCTTCTTTGAAACAATTACTTTAATTATGTATTATAACAGAGATTTAGTGTGATAAGATAATATGTATTCATTAGAGCACTCTGATTAGATTGCTTCGTCATAATGTTTTATCACTAATGTGAAATACATTGCAGTGCTGATCTTTTTATTAAGCCAATATCTTTTAAAGCTAAAGAGCTATCCAATTGTACAGGAAGTTAACTGTGTGTCTGTTTGTTGAACTTTATTTACTCCATTGAGCTTTTACTATAATCAGATAAAATACACAGATCAAAGAAATTTCCTGCCTAAGAGTGAAAGTGAACTGCATAACTTTTTCATGTTACCAGTGAGACTTCTAGTAACACAACCAATACAGTAGTTGCATTGCAGAGACATGAATCTTAGGAGTTAGACTTGCAGAAAAACCGCAGTCATTGGCTATACCTTATTTCAGAAAAAAAAAAATCTCTTTTCCATTACTTTGAACTGTTAGAATGCCCCTTTTACTGACTGTATTTCATTTGAAGTCATGATAAAAGCAGACTTTCAAAGCTGTTCTAAACTGAGCTCTCTTTTTGCCTATTCATTTAAAAAACAAGTAGTAGAATTTGTCTTACATAAAACCAAAATTCACTGACTTGTTCTTTTCACATGTTGAATTGCAGTCTGCCAATGAGGTAAAATTATATTTCATCCATTTTCAATAATAAATCTAACAAAAGAATTCTGTGATTCTGTGATCTTTCTCACTCACATCCTGTAAGCTAGTTTTGATAGCTTTGAGACTGAACAGTATCTAACCCTAAGAAGAATTCTGGTTAAATTGGTGAAATCACTTGCAATAGTAATTTCAGGATGTGCATGCCATGTATGACTAAAACCATGTAGGATTACTTACAATTATGTTGATGTTAAACCATTTCAAACACTTTGTAATGTTTTAAAGAGGCCTAATTTTGTACTTTTTGGCTATGAATATTATTTTCCCGGTTTATTAGAGATACGTAATTTTTCAGTTAAAGACTTGAATCTGCAAACATTTAAGCAGATGTTTTATTCTACCTGGTGAAAAAATCACATATACACTGACTAACAGGGTATATATAAGATTTATATATACCTTATTTGTATCTTAGGACATCTTTTACACTCCTCCAAATATTTTGAGCAGCCCTTTTATTGAGCAAACTATGCCTGCAAGGCTACAAAGGAAGCCCAAAATAAAAACAGAGATATCTGCACATTTCTCTAAGAAGGACATTTTTTTCCATTTAAGTTTTAAATGGAAGAGAGAAGGAAGAAGAAAAGTCATAGCAGCACCTGTTACACTGCCTGACAAACCCATCAGCAGGGCAAAATGTGGTGTGAACATGGTCATCAACAGAGTTAACAAGAGAAATGAGCTTCTTACAGTCAGAGCAAGTAGTGGAGATCTGTAATTGGAATGGTTGTCTTTAGAAATACAAGAATACACAATTTCTGTTGCTGCAAAAAAGGGCAAAGGGTAAGAAAGAAGAGCCTTGGTTAAGAGACATAAATTTACTAGGGTTTCAAGAAATGATGGCAGGTTGTCAGTAATAACTTCCTTTGTCTTTTCACCCCAGGTCAAGAAAGCAGTAAGTGCAAAGGTTGTTTTCAAGATACAGGCAAAAAAATGAGTCCAGTTTAGCATACACCTAAATTCCCCTGGATTATTCATATTACCTTCAAGTGTGGGAAGAAATATTTGTGAAGTGTAACTGAAAATGATCACCCCTACAGAGACCAAAAAGTCCTCAAATTCAAGGGAGAGTCTGAATTTTGTCCAGGACCATTGATGCATTTGTGTGAGACAGTAAGTTATCACTACAAAGATGATAACAAAATGAACCAAAGAGCAAAGCTGGCTGAGTTTGGAAACAATTTTGAGAGTTCTGATAAATATACAAGGCAACAGAGCAACAAATGCAATTACAGACCAAGTTTTCTCAGTCACAGGTACATATGGGAAACTGTGTGACAGCAAGTTCCCACTAACAACCAGATACAAAATACATGTCATGATCAGTTCCACCACTTGGGTCACATTGACAACTATACCACCTAGATTGTGAGGCAGCTTTTTGCAGCAGGCATTTGCAATATCTTCATACGTGTCTCTCACTCTTATCAGTTGCCCATCTTCATTTTCCTCATACAAGCAAGCAATTAGAATTTTGCCTGTGTAACAGCATAATGCTGCAGCCAAGACAATAAGAAGTAGACCACTGTATCCACTGTGGAGGAGAGCATATGGCAATCCTAGGACAAATATTCCCTGAAGAGGAAGAAGAGAGAGAAAAGATAGCACAAAATCCCTTGGGCAAAATTTTTACGAGAAGTTGCACCCCCAAACCCATCCTCCAATGAACACTGCTTTCACCCACCTGCATGGTGAAATTACTCCATTCTGCTAGGTAACAACCATGAGAAATGTGTTTATTTATGATAAATTAAATTACCAGCAAAAGTAACTTCTTCTATCAACACACATGTAAAGATAAGCTGGGAAAATGAGAATGTGACTGAATGACAGAGTCAGCTTTCTAGTTAATATTTAATGCTGATGTAATTAGAAGCACATTTTAGAAAGTTCATAGTTAGTTATTCAGTCAACATGCATATTAATGAAACAGGTTCAGTATCAGTAAAATTAAGCATCTGTAGCATCATCTGTATAAGTTTCACTCCAATTAAAAATAGCAGTGTAAATAGATTCAGTAATGACAATTCCCTTCAGTCTAAAAATTTTTAACAGACCTCCAGAGAGAAGACGGCATTAGAGTACATCAGACTATGCTTGTGCTTCCTCCACAGCTTCTGTCTGTCCCACAGGGCCTTGCTCTTGCTAAGTCCACTGATAAAGTGATTTTTCTAAGTGCTGAGAATCTGGACTGTGCAAACTTATTTAGGTGTTTAAAAACACATGCAAGACATTTTTTGCTAAGCAGTTTTTGAAAAGAACATAGTTTTACTTGTTTTATCTGGTAAAATAAAGAAAGAATTTTACTTTCACAGAACATTATGAACAATTCTTTGTCTTTTTCCTTTCTTCTTTGTATTAAGGGACAAATTAAACTTCTATGTGGTTTCATCAGTTTTCATCATTTCCATCAGCACAAACCCAACAAAACTCTTGATGAATAGTTATTAATAAAAACATCCAATTTAAGAAAGATGCTTTTGTGACATTTCTCTTTTGGTGTTACAAACCTGAAATTAGGAATTGCACATGAGTCAGACTGGTCAGGCATTTTTATTCATGACAACTGAATAAAGGTGAGGAGGAAACAAAACACAGTTTTGCAGAAATACAAGTAGTTCTGCAGAAATTTTTACTTCAGTATTTCTTACTGTACGCATGACACGATGAAATCTGATTATTTTTGCTCATATTTTGTATTCTGGCCTGACAGAACAAGTTGATTTGGAACACACACCTAGATTCTACTTTTGACCAAACCTGAGCAACCCTATCTGCTCTGCAAAACCTACGAACCCCTACAGAAACCCCTCCCCACAGAAGGGGTGATCCACTCTTCTCTCACTTCCCAAGTGGGTAGTGCTGTTGACCTTCAGGAGCCAAAGCAGAAGTGTTGCTATTTGACATGAAATAAGTATACAGAAGCTTGGTAAGTTTCAAAGAGAAAAAGAGCAAGTTTTAATTCTGACTTCACAATATATAGAGTTTCAAAAGTTACAGTGGATTGGAGGATGAAATTTCCACCTCTCCAACCACACTGGTCAAACCAACAGCCCTTTCAAAAGAACTATAAAAGAAAACTTAACACTTTTAAAAATCAGGGCAAAACAGAAGAGGTGAACTTAATGGTATAAATTTTAATCTTAGACTTTACCATCCACAATCATGATCATGAGGCCATGTGGGGAACCAGTTTCAGGCATGCTTCTGCCTTTGGTGTTTTCTATCAATTCCCTCAGGTTTTATGCCTATCAGACAGTTTCTGTGAAGACAGTCTAGGAGCTCAACTCTGATGGAGCTCAGGTGCCTGGCAGGTGCCTGTCTCAGCTTTGTAGGGGTTATACCTAGCATCCCACTTCTAAGTGATTCTAGTACTCCCAAGTCTGATCCATAAGGAGAGCTCTGAAGACAGGCCTTTTTTAAAGCGCTAAATAATCATCAACATATAAAAAGTATTCTTCTCCTCTACTAGCCACAAAATTGCTGTTCTTTTTCGGGCAGATTGTGGGGTGAGCATCAATCATGAAAGAAAGAAGTCTTTAAATTAGATCAGTGTTTTTTCTCTAAGCCAATGAGAAAAACAGAGTACCTATTACATGAAAGAGAAGCATTGCCTAATTCACCAGGCTTCACTCTAGAAGCAGGTATATTCAGCTTTCAATTGAATCAGAGATGGAAGAATTAAATACATGCACTAATATACTTCAGTTAGAAAGGTCTATGCGTTTATGTGTTGAAACAGAAGTACCTCAGTTATTATTTCTGAAATATTAATAAAGTCATTTACCAGATACATTTTATGGTTGTTTTCCATGACTTCATTTACAGCATTGTTTTTTTATAAGTCACAGATGCCATTTCATTTAGGAGCTGGCACGTTCAACTACACAGCTTGTGGTACTTAGTCACCCAAATCTCTCCACTCAATGTCTCCATTCTAATACAGGTCTCATCACCCAATTACCTTGCAGTGTAATTAGCATTTGTTTTGTACATGAACTTCACATAACTGTTAAAAATTCTGCCATTTTTGCTATCAAGCAGTCTATATTCTTAAAAAGATTAGATATCTGACTGTATCCAGGCTGCAGGTAGCACAGTAGCTTTTGATATGATGCCATCTTTAATCACAGCTTTCACTGACTGGAAAGTTACATTGCTCCCTAAAGAAATTATTTTCTTTCCTATGAAAACAGCACTTGGAGAACATTTACATAACAGACTGAGTTTAAAAGCATCACAAATAAACCAAGTCTATGAAAAAATCAAGATGAAGCCACAGAGTTGTCTTCCATATTGACATAAGAACAATGATTTATCATTCAGTGCAGTTTCTACCAACCTTATCTCATTTGGTCCAT
The DNA here is from genome assembly GCF_048771995.1 of Taeniopygia guttata. Classification (NCBI taxonomy): domain Eukaryota; kingdom Metazoa; phylum Chordata; class Aves; order Passeriformes; family Estrildidae; genus Taeniopygia; species Taeniopygia guttata. The sequence goes on from NC_133027.1 coordinate 54,920,448, forward strand.
ACTCAGAGTGTTATTATTTTGCTGTCTAATCTGCAACTGGGAGTTCAAACAGTATCTGTTGACCCTAAGGGTCACTGTATAATTAAGCTGCAGGTAAGTGTCAGCACAGGCCTTACCCACAATGGCTTTTCCCATTGGACAACCAGCCTCAGCCTAAACCAAAGCAGGAGACTTTGAAAGATGTTTTCACAGCTTTTTACAGCCCTTCCCACAGATGCCTGCTTTTCCTTGTTTAATTGTTAGTTTAATAAGAGCATAACATAATTCTGACCTCTAACATCTCCTTGCTGTTGTTTATACTAAATAATTTAATTCAGTACCTAACACAGACCACAGGATGACCGAGGCGGGGATTTTGGGTTGATTATTTTTTTTAACTTTGTGAATTTGGACCTTATTAAACAAACCCATTTTTACCTATATATTTTTTTCTTAAATTTATGTATCGGTGGTTGTCTATCTCAAAGTTTAGAGTTTAGAATTTCTAAATTGAACACTTCTTTCAGCTGATGTCTTTAACATCTTTTTTTCCAGAGTTTGTAAACCTCAGCTCTCAATTACTAATGAAAACAAACATTGTGGGCATAAGTGGGTTTGAAGTTTTTTGGATATAGAGCATGGTTAGTAAAGAGAAATGAGAGAACACTGAATATGCCAATATAGTAACTATGTCTGTAGTAAAAGGACAGAGCTTTTTCTATCTTTCCAGGAACTTTTTTTTTCCTATTTAAAATAAAAAATAGTAATAACAAAATCCTACAAAATAACCAAAAATGTTGTTGATGTTCATAAGAACTCAAAGAAAAAATGAAAATTTTCTAGATTTCAAAACTCATTTTGTATTTGCTGTCCTGTTCTTACCTTTCCAAAGTGACACTTTTTGTTAGGACAATTTCCTGAACATTATCAAGTTTAAATAGTTCAGCTAAAAGAAAGAAAAGATATATTTAATACATTATTTTACTGTCAATGTAATATAACAGTTACAGGCATCAGTCTGGCTTGTAGCTGTTCAGCAACTTTAGAGCATTGCTAAAAGTGACTTTTATGTGGAAAATTCCTCCTCCATAAAAAAATCCTTCCATGGGTGATGCTGAAGGTGCCTTTTGTGCCCCTCTCATAAGAAATGAGTGCATAGAGAATGCAGATAGAGCATGGCAATGTTTTGCTGATTCCTCACTAGTGGAAAAGGGATTCAGGTAATTCTTGCACCACTTGTCATTGCACATGTTGTCCAGCCTGGCCCCAGCACTTGCATTTATTGAATCTTCTGATCCTGCGTTCTCATGTCCAAATTATGACACAGACAGCCTTAGCTGTGAGGCATCAGTTAAAAATGAGCAGCAAAAGGAACTGTTCCCTAAATTGCCTCATAACTCTTAGTTTCAGTATTCTGTCTGAGAATTGGTCTAGTCTGAGTGATTTTATTTCCAGCTGTTCTAGAGCAAAGTCAAATGTGTTACTTCTAAACATTTTCTTTTAAGGTGATCTATTTATGGAATATACTATCACAAGGGAAAAGCACTCACACATCTGGGGACAGAGGACATGGAATTTTTGAAAAAATCCTCTGTAGTGGAGCATCTTGAGTGGTTGTGTATCACTCCATCCACCCTGGTTGGTAAGGGGGCCCAAACCTGCCCAACAGGCTGCATCTTCCCTTGTGTCCCAAGACAAGTTTGCAAGACTTGTGTATTTTCACCCTAGACTGAGGATGGAAGTGCACTGTTCTTTGTCAATCACTGTGTCTGGGTGGAGGTCCTTGTCAAACACCCAGTGCAGACTTAGCTGTAGGCAGCTGGGCCAATGCAGGAGAAAGGACTGAGGGCTCAGCTGGTGACCAGCCTTTGAAGAAATAGCAAGGAGAAGAGAAGAAAGGGCATGAAAGAAAAAGTCAGAATCAGCTAGCAGCTCATTACCTTGTCAGAATACCCCCAAGCAGATGCATCCAGGCATGACAGTGTCACCAGGAATCACCAACCTGCTTACAACTGGTTTTGCAAAACCCCAAAGAGAACAGGAATTCCAAATTACAGCTGCACATGAAAAGACTTTGCTGATGGTTTGACTACAATGTTTGAACTACACGTTTCCCACACCAGCAAGGCTGGCTGCTTATTTAAAAATGCCTGACATCTGGACCAGTGCTGAATGCAAAAAATGGGTTTTCTGCTATTATTATAGCAGTATGATATGATATGATATTATGATTGAGATTGATATGATATGATATGATGTTGTACTCCGTTACCTCAGGGCAAGCACCTCTCCAAGGAATAAAATGTGTTTAAAAAAAATTGAAAAGTGAGCATGGACATGCAACCAGAGAAAAATATAAAAATTCCTTAATATTCAGTTATAATGCTTTTAGATCCAAGTAAAATATTCTGCTTCATAGGTTGCTTGTACTTGAAATACAACATTTTGAAAAACTAAAACAAATTGAAAGGTAATTAAAAAATAAAGAAGATCAAATGATGGTCAGCTTTGAGGCATGCCAAAAGACAACGAAATTAAATGGAGTGAAAAGCAATGCTAAAAGAAAATAGAGAAAATTATCTCACTTTAAGACTTAATCATATGGAAAAAGAAATTAGGAAATGAAGAATTTAACTGAAAATTATTCCGTCAAGACAATTCTCCTATATGCAGAATGCATCCTGATATGCCACACTGCCAAATTAGCTCTGATTGCCTTTCTCACCATCTGTAGTTACTCCACAGAATGGTTCATTTGAGTCTGACTATGGTCCCCAACTATGCATTTGATTCCTTGCAGGAACATGGGTTAGACATAGAAACTATACTAGAAAGTGTCCTACCTGAATCTTCTTGGAAGAGCAGGAAGATAAATTCAAGATCCCCGTTTCTCAGTACAATTCCACAAAATATTTGTTTATGTTGTTTAAAATTTGTTGCTATTTGAAAGAAATATTTTTCCTAAACAGATGCAAGCCTTGGTGGTTGCGGTATTTATACAGAGAAGGAACTTTGTTGGTAATAAATTAAAAAACATAGCAAATCCCTTACTCTGATGCCATGATAAGAAAGTTACTTGCTTGTTGACCTAAGTGGTGTTCCTTTCTCAGCCATCACCGTGATCGCCAGTGATTTTGTATCTTCTTCCAAACTACTGTTGACTACATTGAATAATACTGAACCAGATGCTGATTATTCCCCCAGGTAACCTTGTAAACACTACTAGAAACTCTTTCCTTTGACAATACATACATATTGACAGTTATTTTTTGGGAACCTGTCACTTAGGCAGTTATTAATCCATTTAAGATGTACCCTGTGGTTGCACTAATTTTTAAATCAGCATGTTGTGTATTAATGTGTCAAAATTCCTTTTAAAAGTATAAATATATTATTTGTCTTTTACTGGCTAAATTACAATGTCATAAAAGAATTATTTGAAGTGTGTTTAATAAGGACTGTAAGAACTCTTTCTCCAGAAACATAATGATTGACACTAATTATATTTCTGGCTCTTTATTCTCAATCAATTAAAAACATAGTAATAATTGCATTCATTTTCTCAGCATTGTTGCCAGGTTTCACTGGTTTTTAAAATATTGCAATGATATCCACAATCTCCTGAAATTTCCACATGTTGTAACATGCATTGAATAAGAATATTATCTGGTCAGATGTGTCTTTTGTTATGTCTCCCAAGTGAAAACTTACTGGGCATTCTGCCTTCAAGATTCTACTGAGATACATTTTAACATCCATTTTAAATATGGTTATAGTCAATTGTCCAAGTCTAAGCTTGGAAAAATTAGGCACATCAATTTAAAATTCACACCTATCTTAAGATAGGTCATTAGCAGAGCTGAGATCAATTTATTTCAGAAATGTCTATGCTGAGAATGAGGTGTGCATACACTAGAAACTCTGAGCCTTAACTTTTCAATATCTTATGCAAAATAGCATAATGCCTATCCTGAAAAATTACAAAATGACACACTCTTCTCTTGTACTATGAGCATGTCCTCCTGGTTCTCTCCAGGAACTACTTATCAGAACAGCTGCATCTTTTTCAGAATTACAAAGATCCTTAGAACCTCCTTTTACTAATGTAGGAAATCAGTGTTGGAAAATAAAGTGAGAAATCTCAGAGAAGATGAAGGTGATCTTATAGTAGAAAATCTCTCACTTAATTTTTCCCATTCTTACATCCACATATTCTGGTGTCTATGTCTCAGTGGCTTGGCCAGGATCATTTGGGTGCACCAAGGGATGTTGTCAGTCCAGTGCTCATTATGTCTCTGGTGCTCATCTTGGATAGAGATGACAGATGTTTTATTTGCTTTCTATACTCTTCTGGAACAGATGCAGTTTTAGATATTGTGCCTCATTATTTTGTCTCATCCCTCATAAATACTAGGTAAAATTCCTGACTTTTAACAGAAATGTTGTTTATCTTATGTTTTATAAATATCTTATGTTTTATAAATACTATGTTCTGCTTGGTTCCTTTAACACTTATCTATAGGTGAGTTTTTTGACCGCTCCTTTTAAATGAAATCAATTATATGCTACTCCCTAGCAGTTAACACGTACCTTCCCTTTTCACTTTTTTCTGCTGTTATTGCTGGTACCTTCGGACAAACATGCATAGTCACACACTTCCATTTATACTTACTTAATTTTTGCCATGCTTAGTATCTGTTTTAAAATTTTTACACTAAACCTAGCCTCTTCTTTTTTTCCTGATTGCTAAAAATTGTTTTCTTATTGTCCTAATTACTGGGAGATGCATTATTTCCTCTCTTTGTAACTGTTCATAACATATAATTATTATGCTCACCTTTTATTTCTCCCTTTTGCTATATATATATTTTGTAAAAAAAAATTTAATTGATACATCCACTTCACTCCTGAAGTGGGAGGGGTATAAGCACGTTGGTATACTATTTCTTAATTATGAGATGTGGCTTCTGGACATCTCATAAATTATTGTTAAACTACTTAAAAAGTTTCTTTCCCAATGGGCTGTCTGTATTTATTCTTCCTAATCAATTATCTCTCATAATTTTCTCCAGGTTTGAAAAATTCACTTTTGAAGTACCAAGTAGATATATTACTGTCCTCTGTTTTCCCATAATTAATGTAATTAGATCTTCAAATTTGTTCCTCTTTATCCAATTTAATGAGGCCCAAAAGAAAATTATCTTATGCTAGGTTCAATACCTTTTGTGTTACATAATTATCGTCTATAATTCTTAGAAATTTAAATGGTGTTTTACTACATACTGCATACAATGTCTACCATAGGTCTTTAAAACTGAAGTCACGAAGAACAGAACAATTTTTCTTTCCAGACAATAGCTCTAATACAGATAATCATCTTTCTAACACAGAGTGTCACCGTCATTTCTTTTGCCTGTTCTTTTTAGGTAAACATGCTTTATGTAATTATTTTTAAATTCTGGCTGCATAGATCATCCCATCATGTATTTGCATTATCAGTTATATCCTATTTCTTCTCTGCAGTAAGAACTTCCATTTCCCTGACTGGCTATCCAAACTACTGCACAGCTCTACAGATGTCAGGAAAAGAATTAATCTACTTTCCCTCTCACTTCACAGTTTGTTCACAGCTCAGCTAAGTTTGGATTAAAAAATACTATGAGCTGTTCTGTGAAAAACTTCAAATATTGTCTATGGCCTGTCTGACCTTAGCAGCAGATCCATCTCCTCTAATGACAGTGAAAAATCTTCCTTTAACTTCAGGGATTGTTGAATTAGACTTCAGAAATTTTGTTTTTCCTGATTTTTCTTATTCTTTCTCTCTGCCAGTGCCAGCCTTTTTCAGCTGTGGAGAGGACAGTGACTAAGGTGTTTATTCTGTGATTAATGCCTTCAATTGCCTTATATACTGACAGAAGCTTTAGAAGTGCTTACCTGTCAATCCTTCAGGTACCATAAGTAGATGATAAGGCAGATATAGGCTGCTCATAAGATACTGTGATAAGGTAAGCAGGTAAAGAAGCTGCATGGTCTGCACATCAAAATGCATGTGTCCATTTGACTGACAGAAGCCACTGATTTTTTATCTCTTTAGTGCACATTCTTAAGACATAATCTTAAGAATCTTCTAAAGATAAGTGGACAAGGGAAGGAAAATGTCTGGGAAAATAAGGGGGGAAAAAATTGCTGCTATTAAATGTGACAGCTGCTCCCATAGGCTTTGCTATTGATTTAAATATTTGTTCCAAAACTGAAGTATGCCTGATGCTTAATTCCTCATGGTTTGATGGAAAATGTTAGTTTGCATAAATTCAGATCTCTCTGCAAGAATGAACTGAATCACACAAAGAAAATTTCCCAAGAAGATTACCTTTTGAAAAAGCATTATTTTGCTTGGTCCCAAAGGAGAAAGAAGGCTTTCATAAAAAGAATGAGGGTTCTTATTTTATGTTATGTATCAAGGAGGAAAAAGAAATGAAAAAAGTAAGGCAGTTAAAACTAAAACAAACATTATTCTGAAAGTCAGTTGTGGTGAACAACATGGACTCCCTGGCTGCTTACTTATTTCTCTCATTCTAGACCAGGATTTCACCTGAATGCAGGCAAGTGATCCAAACGTCCAGTGCAGCAACATGCAAGTGAGTTCCATAAACATATGGTCAAAAGAGCTTAAAGGGAAGCAGAAGGGGGCTTTGGGAGACTACAAGCAAAGCAAAACAGTGGGGAGTAAAATAACTATATTTGAATGTTCACTGACATAACAAAAGGAAGAATTTAAGTGCATAGAAAGTTCAAACTCAGGCTGTGAGAAAGCATTTGGTTCATTAGGAGTTTTCTTGAATGCTGCCTGGATGGGCCAAGCCACGGTTCAGCAGTGCTGAAGAGGAAATGGAAAAAAACAACTCCATACTACAAAGAACTTTACATTGGGAAAAAACCTTATTCACCTCTGAGAGTTCAAAAGGAAGCCAGGTTACATCTACTAGAAGCTGAGTTACATTTTCTGAACGCTGGTATAGGATTTGGTGTGAATAAAAAGTGACTGAATCCTCCCCTGGATGATATTATCCTGTTCTTTCCTCTGCGCAGACCTAACCACCAAATTTAGGTGGATTCTTACTCAAGCTATTATGACTTCTAGACTTCAGTATATAAAGGGGAAATTTGTCTTAGAGCACAGCCTAGGGAGAATATAGTTAATAGTCTGTATGAAAGAAATAGTGATATATAATTATGTTTGGTCTCCAGGAATCAGTAAAATGAGACAGAGTACCATACTGTATTCCTCTGGAATATATGAGAAAAAAATGCTGATTTGCCATTAGGTTGAGTATACACAACAAATTTCTACTGCTTTTCCTCCCTTAACCTCACTTAAACTTCAGTGGCACACCTGAAGGCTTCTACCTTTAGGATAAAAGAAGCAGCAACTCATTTTTCTGCCTGATAATTCATCATGTACAGATACAGATAAAGTTGAGGTTGCAATTGAATCCACATAATGGAGGTGTCTCTGTCCTACAAAGACATAATTCCTAATGTTTAATGAAGTAGAATAATTCCCCTAATTTAAAGTAGGCTAGACAAACATTCCCAAACAGATCTAATTAATAACAAAGAATAAAAATAAAGGTCAGAAAATAAATATGAGTGAGTTTTATGGCATGCTGTGAGTAATCATCATAAAAGCAAATTAGGTAAACTCTCATTTAAATAAAAAGAAAAAAATTAATATGGTTCTGGATTGTGAAACCAGGCATATGAAATAAAAAATACACATTGAAAACATCTTTTTAAGGTCTCTAGATATAAAATACTTGAAGTATCACTATATGCAGAGGTATTTCTCATTGTGTTGCACAGAGTGTGATAGAGGTCCTTGACCTCTACTGACACATGAGAAAAAGGACTGTAGTTACGAAATAACTAATATTCCTTTTCTGTGTCTGTTTTGTTTTAGTTTCCTCTTTTTTTTTTTTTTTTTCCTTTTTTTTCATTTTTCTTAGTCTGCAGTTGCACTGGAAAGACAAAAGTTGAGGGAACAAACAGGTGACCTTGATTATTTTTGACACTTGATGAGGACCTCAGGTTTATTCTTCACTTTCACATACAAAAGCTGCCTGCATGGGATGAAATAAAAACACTTTCATTATTAAAACAAAGATAGCTAAGTATTTGCTGTAAAAGTTTGTATATAAAAATAGAATTTTTTTTTTTCTTAACCTGAGTTATTCTTATAGTGCAGAGAAAACTTTTTAGCTCTACTGGGTCTCTCCTTTGCTCATACTTTGGTGCTGAGATCCGTAGTGATTTCATATTTGAGAAATTGATTTCAAGGCTGCTTTTAGTTTCTGTTTCTTTATCCTAAATGACATTCTTACATTCAAATTTTTAGCAAAATCAGAATTTTTTCACAAAATTAATTAATTAATAATTCACAAAATTAATTAATTAATATTGATTAATTTTAGATGAAAACACAGGGGCTATTATTGGAGCTACTAAAGTGACTACTTTCTTTACTTATCACTTCTTAGCATCTATGAATTAGGCTAATCTCACCCAACGTCTGTCTTAAACAGACGTTCAATGAATGAGTGCATGCAGCAGCAGAAGAGACACACATGACAAATCTGCCTTGCTTTGATGCAATCTTGCTAGGAACAGGATTCCTGACTTTTCCTTCCTAAACGTAGCAAAAAGTTAACTTAATCACAGAATCACAGAATATCTGAGTTGGAAATATCTGGTAACTCCATAAAGGATGGATAGAAATAAGGATCACCAGGTGACTATTTGTTTCCACAGTGTAGGGCACTTGTTTTAGGTTTGGGAATCTCCATCAGAGATGCCTATTTCACTCTGTCATCTCTGGAGCCAGGTGAATTTCTTTACAAAGGCTGTGAGATGGTGGTGTGTCCTGGAAAAGTACAGAGTAAGAAGGTGGATAATTTGGTAACATGACTGCACCGGGGGAAGCAGGAAGAGGGCAAAAAAGGGCTGTTATGTCAAGTGCAGAACATTAGAACATAAGGCTGTGAACCATATGAGAGAGAAACAAGGGCTAGGAGAATATGATGGGCAAGAGGCTGTGAGGAAAAATGACTGAATATGAAAAATACCTAACTCTAAGCATAAGACAGGAATAAGGAGAAAGCTAGAGGGAAAGTATGCATTATGCAGCTTTCTGATTAGGAAAAGAAACCTTCAGGGGTGGAATGGCAGCTCATCACAATTTAGGAGATAGTAAAGGGTCTCTGAAATCTCATCCACAGAGCAGAGGGAAGCCTTGAGTTTTGAAAAGGTATTTTATTTTTAGGCTGAGATGACAACAACAAAAAGTATAAAAGGAAGAGCTCTGTCTGAGAGCAGTTGGTTTTCCAGCCAATGTGAAAGAAATCAGCAGGAAAGTAAAGGCAACAAGGGCAGGAGTGGAGAACTCATTTTAAACTCCAGATTCCAATTAAATCTTAGGAGATTTTCAAGTCCCTCAAGGGAAGGTGGCCGAGGAGATGTCATTTGGAGTCACAGAAATCATGCAGACAATGAGACAAGAGAACAGGTTCAAAATGTATTGTGATCGAATAAACTTCAGAGACAACTTCTAGACTGACAGTAAAATCAGAGCAATAACATGCATTGTAACAGAAAAAAATCCCACCATCTTCTTATAAACAAAATAAACAAATTCCCCATAAAAATAAGATATACTGAGTCTATATTGCATATATTTCTTATCCTCAATCCATATTTTTTGCAAGCTTCAGTAGAACTACTCACAATTTCTGAAATATCCAGATTTAGTCTGAAATAATTAAAGCAGAATGGTTTTAAAACTGAAAAGAAAAAAGTTCTCTGCTTATCAGGGAGGAACTAGCCTGAATTAAACATGATTCTGGAGATGATAACAGCAACAAAAACCATAATGAACAGAGATTTCTATGGAGAGTAAAGAAAAATGCCTGAAATGGCCATGCTACTGATAACATAAAACAATAAAAAATGTTTATTGTGAAGACTACAATATATTATCTACTGATACTGTTATTTGTGTTAATTCAAGAAATGGACTGAGAGAAACTGAAATGGATAGCAGCCTGTGTGTATGAGCTGAAGTGAATGTTTCCTCACTTTGACTCATATGTTTATATTTTTGAGAAGTAAATATTAAATTTATTTTTTTTGTTAGCTCTTTAGTAACACAGCATTGTACATATGGCAAAACTAGTGCCACTGGCCAAGGATACAGAGAAATATTGCCTTCCAAGAAACATGGTATATGTGGGGAGAAGGCAATTTATTTTATTAAGCTTTGGGGGTAAAATGTTTTATACAGCTTACTGTGCTAAAAATAGGTTACAATACATCACATTCAATACTGTGGATGATCTGTGTTTAGTGCTTTTTATTTTCTCAAATAGCTCCATTTGCTCATTCAGACAGAGCTTGTACAATTTCAGTGAATCTAATGCTGTCAGGAATTATATACACTGAAGTGTGGATTAACCATCTATGGATTGTGTAGAAGAAGCTTTGCCATGTGGAAAATCTGCTAGAGAAACATCACTATTTCTGATTCAACCAGCACATTATAATAATTCAGATATCCTTTACTCTCAGCATTAAATTCTCATATGCACTTACAAGTGCTGAGTTCATAGACTTTTATTCCTTGATGAACCTTAGGGCTCACTCTTTTACTGCATTAAAAAATGTGTTCCCTTCTGCAAATTTGCTAATGGAAGTGAAGGAAGTTTAGAAAAAAGAGGAAAGGAATACCATATGACAAAATATTTTACTTTCTGCTGCCTGACACTCTGTTCTTACTGTCTTGGGAGGAATATTATCCTAGGAGGAGTTATATGACTCAATATGGTTTATTAAAGCAAATTTGATGAGGTTGCATGCATCATAAGTTTAAGAATAAAGGCAGAAAGAACATTTTAAAGAAAGTTTTCTAATAGTGATAGCTGGCCAATGGCATATGCTATAGAAAGAAGCAAGTATACAAATTATCTCAGCCACAGAAATAAGGTGAATAATTATAATAGGTAATTTAGGCTTTCTTTGGAAAGTTAACTGTCAAATGCAACATCACAACAATGAACTACATGAACAACATCATAACAATGAACAAATATAACAGATACAGAAATTTAAAGTGGCCTAATAACAGTGTATTTAAATACATTGTGACCTGCCATGAATTTAAAAAAGAGAAGGAAAACTACACCATCTGTTTTAATTCAACTTGTTAAAAATGCTCGCAAGGATTGATGACACAAAAAAAGTATGGGAGGTTAATTTGATTTTAGTATAATGGCAAAGTACATCAGCTATTCCCTTCACCTGAGGGAGCCAGAGATCCTTGTTCAGCAACAAGTTGTGGCACATTGAGTTCTTCCATGGAATAAAGGGACCCTTGCTTTCAAGCAGCTGACAGTTACTTGATCCTTTGTTTTTGGTAACATTTATTGTTTCAAAGAATATAATTTTCATAATGCCACTATCCATTTATCTTTGATATCTTATTTCTGTCATTTTCTTTCTTGGCCATCTGGATTTTTAAGATGGAATTCCCATTTCTATGGCTGAATATTCTAAAGGTACTCTTATCACATTTCTTTTGCTGATTTATCTTGTGCTCAGCTCCTACAATGAGCCTCAATAGCTAGGAGAATCAATTCCTTATAGAGAAAAGAGAGGAAACTGAATCAAATGTCAAGCTGATTTATCACAGGCTACATTTAAACAATCATTATTTTGTAAAGAGTTTCTGCAAAATAGGAAACATTGTGAGACTCACTTTAAAAATTGCTTTTATTATTACAGCACCTGGAAGGCCTTGAATGTAAAGGCCATTGTGTAAAGCAATGTGCAAACAAAGCACAAAAAGATGGTGCCTTCTCCAAAGTATTTAAAATACAGGGGTAAGATAACAAGAAACAAATTGTTCTAGGGTGACTTTATGATGCTTGTATCCCCAATTGTCTGTTCTGTTCATGCTGGGTATTAAGTTCTGCACCTTTAAGGCTGGTTCTGAGAGTGAAGGGGAGAAAAGAAGCACACAGTTTGTTCGCAAAAATTTCACTTTCTCCCCCCATCCTCCTCCTGGACTGTGTTGCCTGCAGCACAGACAGTGGGAGACAGCTCTCCTTTGCTTTTTAGTAAGGTTTTTGGTTTTTTTTTTTCCCTGACTGTGGCTTTTCTTTTTCTTGGAGCTGTTCAGACCTGCTTTGGACTAAAAAATCCCAGAAAAACACTGGGAATTCACCTGTAGCCCACCAGGACCCAGGCCACGGCATTGTCCAGCACAGGAGGGACTAACAAGAGACTGAGTGAGCTGAGCTACATCCCACAAAAAGGACTTTCTGAATTTGCCACGCCTTCAGAATAGCAAGAGGTTTTATTGTTTAATATTATTAACTTTTAATGCTTGTGAATACTTTGCTTGTTAAGTGAACAAGTTTTTCCACTTTTCTCCAAGGAAATATTTTCCTGAAGCACTTAGGGGAGGGACCACTTCAATCTGCTTTCTAGAGGGACCCCTTTGGAAGTTTCCTCCCAAATTTGCCCTAAGCCAGGGCACAAATACAAGCAGAGGGAGAAGTCTAGGAAACCTTGAGTCAGTACCAGGTACTGTAAGTCAAGAGTGCAAATGGTGGTTTCAATGTAGCTTATAACTGCAATTTTCATCAAAAGGGCATTTCTAAGAGTATCAGGGGAATATCTTTATATAAATTCTGAGGAATGCTTGTTTAAGTATTTACCAAATTGAAAATTTGGTAATTGGTAATAGGAAGAAGAGAGATCAAAGTCAATAGAAGCAGGAAGAATAATGCTATTATTATTATAGCATTATATTATATAAAAGATGAGCAACTTACATTTGATTTGATGGTTGAAGAGTTTCTTGCAAGTGCTAATGGTTTCATGAGTTATGGAATTGCATCAGCTTTCCAGGTGGGTATATATGGAGTGAGCTTAGAAAGTGTGGGTTCTCTGATTGTTTTTTTCACTTTTATTGAGGTTGGGATTGAAGGCACTTGAGATGGTATTTTTTGTTTGGACTTAGGTGTTTATTATTTCTTATCAGTGAAAAAGTCTCAAAGCTATGAGTTCTGCAGCTTTTTATTAGTAAGGTACAAAATGGCTAACTATCTCTTGCTACGAGGTCTTTTAAGTCTAAACTATCTAATTAAGAAATGACACCTAGATTATTTTCCCTTTTTATCCCAATAACTGATCCCTCAAACTCCGCATAGCAGACCTTTCTGTCCAATCACAAAACACCACCCAAACCCATGAAGAAGGAAGGTGAAGAAGAACAACTTGCTTCTGCCTTAAAATCTCCATCTTGATTCATGTTTATTTCTATATTCTAAAACCCCAAACTCTAAATTTTCCACCCTGTGATATTACACACTTCTAAATAACTACACACCTTTAATGCCAGTCCTATTAACCCATTTTGGAAGTCTTCTCCACAGCCTCAGGTCAAATGCAGCTCTCTCTTGTGAGTCTGTGCCTTTCAGTACAGAAAGTTTAAAATTCTTAGCATCCAGGATTACAGCAAGAAAGGTTAGGGAAAAGTGTGTTACTGTGGCCCAGATGGGGAATCATAAGTGCTCAGATCAGTTTTAGCCTTGTGGATTGATAAACCAGACTGTGTTCTAGTGTGGTTTTACAGCAAAAATAAGCAGGACATGGATCTAGTCTGGATGTGAGGATGTCGAAAGAGGCCTGAAAGATGGTGCCAGATGGTAGCAAGGACAAATGGTAAACAAGGACTTAGGCAGTGAAGAAATTCTGATGTGGACAGACACTGGCTAGAAGACAAGGAGCTCTGTTCAGCTGCTTGACTGCAGCAGCAGGATCTAAACAAGACGTGAATTTGAACTGGCCCAGGAAAATACACTCCACTCCAGTTCCACGTCCCCACAGGTAGGGAAGGATGTGGTGTCTATCACCTGTGTCTGTAGAGCCCCAAAAGCCAGAGTTTGCTGCAGGCAATGACCTCAGGGGGGAGGGCACAAGGCAGACGTTCAGGAAAGACTGCCAGCATTGACTGTGTGTCCCCATTAGGGACAGCAGCACAGAGAAGAGGAAGCTGGTTGTGATCTTATGTATTAATTCATGTAAGACTTTTCCCTATAAAAAATTGTTTCAGTGAAAAGTAAAAAGAATCATGTAGTGTGTGTATGTGCGTTATCTGTGCACCAGCACAGAGCTTTTTAGGCTTTAACACCACCAGAGCTGGCCATCTCCAGGGTGCTTTGGAGGTTCCCTAATGATGAAATGAAAACAAAAATAGAGGCCTGGGAGCAGGAGGCACAATGTTCAGGTTTCTAAGGTACTTACATGTACCATTTATTTTATATGTATTATGGGAGAAATGGAAATGAACACACCCTTTTTGCAAATATATGTAAAAGAGCATGTAAATCAAACTCTATCACTTGACAGACTGTCTATTAAGCTCTAGCAACACCACTAATAGTAGTTGGCCTTTGAATAATGGCAGGATTTAAAGTTCTTAGATGGAGAAGTACTTAAGGTGAGTGTGATATAAAATACTGGCATTCTCCTCCAGTGCATCCACCCAAGGAATTCTGCCAAGTTGGAGGCAGTACTGCTCCTTGCAGTACTGGAGCAAGGTGTTGGACCTAAGGATGAGTCCTTATCTTCATCTCAGGATCTTCTGTTATTCTAAGACTCTATGTCCTCACTAGGGACATCTGTTGGCAAGCTGAATTTGGCAGCATGCTAAAACAACTTGCAAATTCCAATTAATTCAAAAGTTCATGCTATTACTTGTTGGAAAGTTCCTCTATAAGGAAAAGAGTTGAGCTGGTCTCCCCCAGTTTACTTGCCACACTACTGTATACTTGCTAGTTCTTTTTTCCTTTTATATGCACACAATTTCTATTAACAGCTGCTTTATGTAGGAGGACTTACATCTATAAAATATGTATTCTAAAAGACTACTAGTAGTAGATTTTCCAGATGAAACAATTTTCAAATGTATGTGACAACAGAACAGTCAACGAGAAATCTTCACTTACAAGAAATAGCCATGAGCAAACTCTCCAGCACTCTCTTTACCAGACTGTGACAAACTGAACATCAACCCCAGGATAAGTATACTATGCATTGAAGTGACTTAATTGCTATTAGGAGTAAACTGAAGATAATAGGATGACTTTGAAATTTAGATACTGAAATACAGAGATTTCAAAACTATAAAGCAAGAAGAGTTTCTGCTAAAGTTGTTGAAAATGATAGATAATTGACATTGCTAAAAAATCAAGTGCCAAATATATACTTTCTTGAAATGTAAGGTTATAATTTGAGGTTGTGAACAGAATTATTCATATTTCTTTAAGCTCAGCAGTGCTTCTGGCTACTGTTATCAAAGTAATGGAACATTAGACAGGTATGTCTGTAAAACTCAGGTAAAAATCTGTTAAAGATATAAAATACGGTATTGGTTATAAATAAATATTTAAAAATATATCTGTCTTACACTCAGTGGAGTCAAGATATTCAGATGTAAAACTGAGGTTGGGTTTTATGAGTATTATACTTTAGAATGTTTGCCTCATCCCATATGAGATAAAAATCACATATGCTAATTAGCTTAAAATAGATAAATATAATAAATTATATAATAAAGTATATCAGTCATAGCCAAAATACTGAGACTATTAGAATCATTTATGAAGGAGACACAGAGACATCTTCTGTGACTCTTGTGACTCATCTGTTAAGAAATGCAGTTTTGAACACATGGTGAGAATAAGCATGATCTAAGTACTGCTTTAACTTCTGAAGATATTTTAATATGTCATTTTAACACCTAAAGGTTTAAAGAATTGCAATACTTCGTTATGTTGCTTGTGCAACCCATGTATTTTTTTTTTCTGGGATTCAACAACTAGTATGGTGCTTTCTGAACCAGTAGTCCATATGTTGGGACTACCTGTATGTACAAGGAATAATTTTGTGGACTAGTTATGTTATATCACAATTTCTACTTGATGGAAAATCTGGTATGGAGTGGCTTAGGAAATCTGATCTGATATTCCTAAAGTTTCCATAATAGCTACAGTAGACTATGCTGATGTAAATCCACTCAGCAGTCCCTCCTCCATACCTGATCATTCCCCAAATAATGTGATGACATAAAAGTCAAAAGTTAAAAATCAGCAACTTATATCCCATGAGAATTATCCAAATATTTATTCTGGGAATAATGTTTGATGAGCCACCTCTCTATATTTAGGAGTTCTGTCTTTGTTTGCAGCTGACCAAGGAAAAAGCAGACTGATGGAGTGCATTGTCTAATGCGATTTATGGGAATGGCAGTTAGTTAACTCAAAACCAGTCTGCTGCACTGTGCTTACATGTCAAATAAAGAGATTTCTCTGAATTAGATGTTATTTCTTTGTTGCAGGATAACACATTTTTGATATAGAGCTTTTGTGATATGAAATAGGGTTGGGAATAGAGAAGATATATATCCTGAATGCAGCCTTCTCTGTACTGTATGACTATGTGCACAAAAGAAACCTACCACAGGATCTGAGCTGAAATAAAACATTATACAAAGTAGTGATGTATGCTGGAATCTTTTTTCCCCTCAAGAAAAAAATCAGAAGGGAAAATCAGGGCACAAACATTAGTTATGGTGTCTTCTCCCCTAAAATATATATTTTATCAATTGCATTGCATAATGGTGACATTTTATCTATGGCTCTCACCAGACATTTTTGGGGTCTTCGGTTCTGGCTATAAGGGTTTGTGGTTGCAAACCCTGGAAAAATACATTTGCCAGTACTGCCAGTGCATTTCAGCTAAAATCATACTCATTATTTATAATTTTTATGTGCACCACAATAGTCCTAGTATCTTGAAATTTTACTTTGTGCTGTCATTTTTTGACGCTTCATTTGAAAACTTGAATTACTTTCTGGTCCTAGCTTAGATATCAGCATTGGGCATCTCCCTTCAATTCTCAGTACCACATCTTGATAGGAAATGGAGAAGTTAGTTTCTCTCAGATGTCTATAATTCATTTCAGAGCATGACTTAAGCTTCAATGCATAGACCTTCAGCTTCAGTATATAATGTATAATTCAAGGAAGTTACTGCTTTGTGCTCAAGAAAAGATTGACCCTTGTTCTCACATCTGGAAAATAAATACTCAAGTGCTATAGTTAAAGTCCAAGTGGCTATTTAGTCAAACATAACAAAATAATTTAAGGTTCAGGATGAGAGGACTTATATCATTATACATCTAATGACCTGCTTTCTAAGCACACAAGTACGTGCATATTTATATTTATAAAATGCTTAAATTTTGTGTCAGTAAAGCTTAATGTGAGGGGTGTTAAGAGACCCCTAAGATGTTTGCCTTTATATCTGCAGAATCATGTCTGCTAATTCTGTTCTTCAGCATCAATGTGTATGCCAGTTAAGTATTTAGGAGCTGCAGTTACCTAAGTTAAAATGAACTAAATTGGAACCCAGTAAAGAAATATGGTTAAAAAGGCATGCAGTGAAAGATATATGGATATTCAGGTTTTAAAATTATGATTATTGAAGTCTTGAATATTTTTTTTCTTGAGTATAGTCTTTATACTAATGTATAATATACAGAATATAAATATAATAAGAATAGTTATGATTACTACTGCAATAATTGGTAATTTATTATTGACACATTGAAAAATAGTGATTAATAATGCTAATTTAAGTAGTGTTATTCCTAGAAGTGCTCACAGTAGTCAAGCACCCCATTGTGTTTCTCTGATCATGAAATAAGAAAATTTCACCTGTTGCAGGTATTTTTAATCTTTGCACAACCTAATTTTTGGCAAAATGAAAGATATGAATGTTGGCAACATTAGGTATCAGGTGCATTGAATCAAAGAGAACATTCACTATGATTTCACAGTATCATTTTATTAGAAAATACCCTAAAATCAACAAGTCCAGCCTTTGACTGATCGCTAACTTGTCACCAAGACCATGACAGAAAGTGTCATGTCCAGTTGTTTCTTGAACACCTTCAGAGATGGTGACTCCGTCACCTCCCTGGGCAGTCTGTTCGAAGGCTTACCAAGCCTTTCAGTGAAGAAATAATCTCTAATGTTCAACCTGAACCTCCCCTGGCACAGCTTGAGGCTTGCACTCTCATTCTGTCACTGCTTGCCTGTGTAGCCTCACTCAGCTACAACTGACTTTCATGTAGGTCTAGAAAGTCACAAAGTCTTCTCTGAGCCTCCTTTTTTCCATGAAAAACACCCCCAGCTCCCTCAGCTGCTTCTCACAGGACTTGTGCTTCAGACCCTTCCCCAGCTCTGATGCCCTTCTCTGAACAATCTTCAGCACCTCAATGTCTGTCTTGTAGTGAGAAGCCAGAACTGAACACAGGATTTGAGGTGTGGCTCCCCCATGCCGAGTACAGAGGGACATCACTGGCCTGGTCCTGCTGGCCACACTACTGCTTATACAGCCCAGAAAGCCATTGCCCTTCTTGGCCACCTGGGCACAACTGGCTCAGGTACAACTGCTGTTGATCAGCCCTCCTTGGTCCTTTTTTGCTGGACTGCTTTCCAGCCAGATTTGGTAAATCATGTTTTACCAAACACTCAGAGAAAAATTGTGTAATTATACTCATCCGTATTTTAAAGATTGTTCAGGTATCATAGTACAGAAAGTCACTGGAAGCTGGTAAAGTGGTTGACTTTTTTTCAGTGTTAGGTCCTCCCAACACCTAAGTAGAGATTGACTCACAATGGTATAAATTGCAGTTATAAATGACACAATATGAACTATAGGGGAGATTAACATTATTTCACTTCTTTCCATTATCTCACTTCTCTTTCTCTCTAGTTTTTTCTCCATTCTCTTGTGCCCCTTCATGACACAATATAATGAATGCCTTTTTCTTTTGGTTTGGCTTCATCCATAGTGTTTGTAAAAATCCTACTACATGTAACTAGCAAATAAATAGTCTTTATTGTCTTTTAGTTCTGCTGTGAAATACTGTACCATTAGAATTTAGCTGCCTTCTTCTTTGTGACTATTGCTTTGCTTATCTACCCAACACCACTGTACAAGTCATTACAAATAATTTTGGCCTTTTACTGCTACATACAAACAAATGCAACTTGCATCACTCTGCCAGACGATGCTGTACATTTTCCCATTTGAATTAACTCAGCTTTATGGTCCCTGTCCTCACCCAGATTAACCAAACACGGGTTCTGATTTGCCTGTGCAGTGCTGGAATATGAAACATGTTTCCCTGGAAACTTAAATGTCTGAAGCAATCATTTACACACACAGTATCAGCACCAAAAGTGCATATTTTTTCAGTTCAAGTTAAGAACAAAATAAAAATCTCATTTTTGTTTGAAAAGACATATTTAAAACACTGTGAGGAATACCTGGTATTTAATTTCAGAGATCAAATATTTAATTTTTCCTATAATAAATCTGGATTGCAAAATATTTTCATTTTTAGACTAACTGTATTCACTGGAATAAATGCTCAGAACGTTTCAAAATTCTGCTGAAATGTTTACCTCTAATTGCCATGCAAAACACTTCTGCCCTTTCCTCTGGGTAGGGGAAAACAACTGTCATTTTATCAAAGACTGTCTTCACCAGTCAAGAACATTTGGATTTGTTTTAATCATTCTCTTCACAGCTCTGACTTTCTTTTCAAAGCTATTCATAGAAATTTCTTTAAACTGTTGTTTTCTACTGACAGAGGCCCATTCAATATTCTCCTCTTTCTCCTCTCCTGCCTTTCCCCTTCCCTTTCTCTGCTTTGTTTCTAAATCAAGTTACTTGCTCCTAATCCCAGGTATTGGGAAACAGGAATGATACAAATATGTGTACATAGATTCACATACGTGGTCGCGCATGCACACAGTTTAACAATGTGTCATTAAGGCACTTTGGCTATATTATTAACAAAGCTGCAGTGTCCAGGCTTTGCAACTTTCAGCCTACCTTAGGAAGAAACCTCAATAGAGCTGTAGCCAACTGCTTTTTAATGCTAATTTCTAAAATATTTTACCAAATGAGAACCATAGTAGGTAACATTCAGCATACTGAGAGTTTTGAGTAGGACCATAGTTACTGATCTGCTTGGATAATTTACCTTGAATTTGTAGTGATTTTAAAGAGGAAACTGCATATTTGATTGTGTTTTAAAATGTGTTATTAGTCTATTTTTTAACTGAAACCTATATTATTAATAATTAACGATAATTTTGTACCAAACAACATTTAGAATTTTTGGCACTTTCATGTATTTGAAGAAGCATTATTATTTTTTGTTTTCAGAAAGGACAACAATGTTTAGAGAATATGATTTTCCAAAAGATCATATAGAAAATATTGACAAAACTGATTTCCAGAATGAAATCTTGGCTTTGGTGAAATCAAATGTAAAACTCACAGAGACAATGGGCTCTCATCCCAGACTCCTGTCCTGACTAAATGTTGCTGAGGGAGATTGAAGATAAAATGAGTTACTAGAATGCAGTTGGGTATTTTAGTACTTTCACACTTTTATTCGCAGCTGAACACTTTCAGAGTATGATATGCTACAGTGCCCTGTTGCTGCACTGGCTCTCATGCGATGGTGCTCATGTTTGAAAATACACCAGGATTAGAAATATGTCCTTTTTCTCCTCCTTTGCAGAGCTGAGGGAAGAACTGAATATATAAACAAATGTTCATCGGCATAATGAGACTTGTGTGACACTGGAAGGATTATTTTCCTATAACTGAAGTGGCATAAAAAAGTGTTTAAGCAACAGTTACTGGGACTTAGATGTGTCTGTGGATGCTGATTTCTTCTTACTATGTCAGACAGAAAGTTAGAGGTAATGATAGAATTATATAAGGAAATGAATCATGAAAAGTGAGAAAAAGATTCTGAAACATTTAATGCTAAATTTAAGGATTTGGAAAGATACTCAAATTCCACACAGAATGTTGGGACCAAATGCTTTAAGTCTATTCAACCTATTTTGTTTAACACTGACAAGTATTATTACACTTCTTGTGCTTCGTGCTTCAATTTATTTCTAGTTTAATTTACATGTCAGTAAATTTATGTCTGACGTCAGTCTGGCTCTTACCATGCTCTTTTTATTAGATGTTTACCTCACATTTCTATCAAACACCTCTGTCCCTGAATTCAAATATGCTTATTAAAGATAATGTCGGCACTGCCAAAACAGGTGCAATCACCACCTTTTCAATTTCACCTAATTTAAACACTTTTTAAACTTCAGATAACATATGTACGGTTTTTCCCTTTGGAATCCTGTTTTATCAGAGTGCTAATCTTATGCAGAAAGATTCAAATATGTGAGTAATAAATTCACAGAAGCCTTTTAGAATACGCAAAATGATGGTACAGCTTAGTAAAATACAGCAGGCTGAGATGACCAGGTTTTTCAAATGAAGAGTGTAATAAGTGTGGAAATAAAAGGTTACCTGAATGGCATTTGTTACATTCCATCCTGCTTCCCAGCTGGTGATCAGTTTGACCTGGGCATGTGGCAAGGGAGCTGGGGACTTGTATTCTGGATCCTGGTGACAAATATCAAGCTCAAATTTCAGGGGTCCATCTGGTTCCTCTCTGTTCTCGCTGTGAACTCTGTTCAGTTCATCGCTTTTAGCAAAATTCACATGCTCTTCATCAGTGTCTAGACATCTGTCCCACCTCACTAGTCCCAAAAAGAGAGATGGTGTTTCTCTAAAGCATTTGAAAATAGATGAAAAAGTATCCTTCAGGTGAGCCATCCTCAATACCAAGTACAAAAGTAAAATCTTTCATTGCATGTCTTTATTTCTTTCAGCAGTTGTATGTTGTCAATCCTTTTGGTAGGTTAGCCTCAATAGTGTAGCTGTGATTAATGGAGTTTGTTGTCCTTGATTCATTTATTTGTGGCTGTTTCAAATGGCAGCTAAAGAAATATCTCTGGGGTCTTCAACATACTGCCAAGAGCAGCATGCAGCAAGATTTAGTAGTCTGCAGGCTTCAATTTACAATTCAAATTGTTTTTTCTTTTACCTATGGCATCTATGTAGATCAGTCATTCATGAAGCGTCTACAGGTGGGTGCAAGAATCTTTTCCTGGAAATTATACATGTTTCTAATACAAATAAATAGTTCTGCCAAAAGGAAAAAAAAATGCTTCATTAAAAACTAGAGCTGCGGGACTGACTGCTAAGAAAATGCATGTAAACAAGTTCGCTTTTCCAGATGTGAGACTTTTCTGCTGTGGTTTAGTGTCTACAGAGGTCAGTAGAACTTTAAAAATGTTCTTAATAGAGCTTAAGTAGCACGAAAAAGAAAAGTAGCTTGTTTGTAACTCTATTTAGTTGTTACCAGCAACATTTAAGGGTAACACTTAGAGGTATGATGATACACTTACTTTATGGATGTGACTAATATATTATGATTACTCACACAGTAAAAATCCTAAAAATAATATTTATGAAAGTATTCTCTTCCTTCTTGGCATGGCCCACGGAATTTGTGAAGACAGGTAAATAGAGACAGAATTGGGTTACACTGTTGTAGGTTTATTTATACCCATTTTCTTTAGTAATTTGCTATACCTGCCCTACATTCCCCTTCTCTCATTCTTTCTAAAGACTACTGGATTTTAACAGCCAAGCTTTTCTTCATTAACAACTGAATAACTGGTACAACACTGCTGATCATGCTTTAAAAAAGTGTTCACTTATAAAAGGTTGGCATGAGGACCTTGGAGCATATGAGAGCAATGACAGTCCTTGCATGCCCTAGCATGTCCTTCCTGTTAGAAGAAATTTTAGGAATTCTCAAAACAATTTTAGAAGTTTATGTTTCTAAACAAGAATTCTAAACCAATGAACTGCAGTCTCATTAGCAGCTCTCAAGTCTTGACCATTTCCAAAATTTATCTTGCAGGCCTTGTTGTCTCCTTTTTCTTATGTGCTCAGGATTAAATAAACATGGAGACAACTTTTACTAATCTGTCTTTTACAAATTAAGTAAACCTGGCAACAATATCTATAAAGTGATAAAAATGTTAGAAATCACATGGGTAACTTTCTTAATACAGAGAAAATGGTCTGAGATGCACAAATGGAATCCCGAGAACAGGTAAACATTATTACGTATTTTCAGTCTGTTCTGAAGCATTACTTCTGTTTACATTTTTGGAAAAAACCAAAAATGTAAATGGTGTTTACGTTTCTGGAAAGGACCATTTTGTTGTCATTGGCTTTACCTAATGAAAAAGGCACAATGTCATGGAACAGATAATTAGCATTTTAAAAGATATTTTTATCAATTAAATGCAGTTAAGAACCATTTTAGCATCCTGAGGAACTGAATTCCATTAAATATAAATGTTGATTGCTACAAATGAAGTATTAAAAAAAATTGCATTGTTTATCTGATGTTAGTAGGATCTTTATTTTCTATTCAAAAGAATTATTGAGTCAGCTCTTTGGTGGGGGGGATATTTGTTTTTCTTAGTTTTAGTCTTTATTTTAAGTAATTTTTGTTTGTTTGTTTTTCCTTGTAGATTAGTTAGGATTTCATGCAGCTATCTAAATCAAGGGAAGTGTAATCAAGTTTAGAAACAGAAAGATAAGTCTCGGTATAGAACCATTTGTTTTGACTGTACAGGCTTAGAGATGAATTATCCAGTTTTATCCAAGGCCCTCTTACAGCACTGGAAGGAATTCCATTTTCAGATCTCTTATCTGCCAGATGCATCACATCCAGAAGTCAGAAAAATTAAATAGTTAAAAATGTTTTCTCATGGCTACATAAAACATCAGAAGTAATGTAAAATCTCTTTAAATACCTTAAAATAGCTTTTAGTTGGTTTAAATTCACTGCTTCCCTACTGACCAAAACAAAGGCAAGTAAGTCTAAAAGTTTCCAGAACTATCTGAATTTTAATAAAATACTTATATTAGCTATCCCAAACTTGGTATACTTTTTGCATAACTTGTTTCAAAGCAATATATGAATTCAATTAATTTCTGACATACGGCATAGCACAGGACAACCCCACTCATATTTATTATTATCTATGTTTAATGTTAGTTAGCAGCCACCTTTGGATTAAATGTCTTAAAATCATCTAGTAGGAGACAGCTCTTTTATGAAAGGTATACAGCTTAACAAGTGAAGACAGACATGGCAGTCTGGAAGTCTATTCTTCATCTGCTGGACACGGGTTTTTCATCCTATATTTCATTCCCTGCAGCTTTGATTTTTCCAGCCAGTAGGGCAAATTGTGCTCTTAGTTACATCACTGTACATTTACTGTTTTTTTCACTGACATAAATAATGAACAAAGGAAGATATATCAAAATCAGTCTTATTATTGCATTAAAAGCTGTGGTCTGGATGAATGCAGTAAATTTCATATTTATTGTGCTATATCCAAGCCATCAGAAATAAGCAGTAAAGACAACGAATGAGAACTGGACTCAGTTGAAGGGTTCTTTACTTTTCCCATGCAGTAATCCTGCTAGACATTCTTTCTGCAGATGTTCTTTATCCACACAAGTCAGTCTTTTAAGTTTAATTAAATGTTATCTTTCATCTTAGGAAAACAGTCCTGATTAATGGTAGGCCCGTAAGTGTGGTTATCATCGTCCTTGGCATCTATTCACCTATTTCTATTTCAGTACTTAAACTAAGATTCAAATTTTCTTGGAAACCAGCAGGCTGTGACTGTGAATCATAATCTTGACAGGGCTGAATTTCAGGAACAGAAGGTGCACATGAATAGGCTTGGAAAAGACATCTTTCTTGGTCAGTAGAACTTTGTAGTGCAATTGTTTATGTCCAAGGAAATAAGGTCTTCAGAGCTGCCATTTGTGCTGGCCATAGTTTTATTCAAAATTTGTTTGGCTGTAGAACCCTTAGTTCTACCCATCAAGAAGAGTATTTCAGAGCCATAATAAAAAGTAGTCCAACATAACAGTTTATCAGCCCTGTATGCTTTTATCCTACATAGCAGTGCATTTATTTAATGTTGAATCTTTATAACCTCACTTTTGCTGTGGGGCATGGGTTTAGTTCAAGTCTTGGGGTATTAAGAATGTTGTTGCTACTTACCACAACTTTTCACAAGGGAGAAAAAAATCTCTCCACAAAAAAGGAATCCTTAATAGTCACCACTCTTAGTTAGTCCTGAGAGTAGCTGGGGCAAACACAGGACTTCCAGGTATGTGAGATATTTTATCTAGAATAATAAATAAATGCTCAGAGGATAGATATTGTTATTACTTTCCATAATGGAATCAGTTTGCAGCTAAAGGGTTTTTTCAGTCTTTCCATGTCAATGTGCACTAGGCCTATGTATAAACTTGGGTCTGAGAGCATGAAAATCTTAGGCAATGCTAGACCTGTGGTGTCTTCCCATGGAACTCCAAAGCTGTAGGATGGAGCAATCAGGAACGGAGATGCACTGCTGTGTGTTACACAGTTTAGGTGCACCGCAGAAGCTCAATAGGGATCTTCTTGCTAAAGAAATTATTTAGATGTGTTATTCCAGCTTTTTACGATGCCTGAATGACTTTAAACTAAAATAGAGATGACTGTGCAAAATGAAAAAGTACCTGAAACAAAAGATTGTTCAGTGTGACAAATATATCCAGAAAAAAAATTACAGACTATCCATCTACCCTTTGACTGGTGAAGGTTTATGATGGCTGAGATAAGGAATTTTTTTGGTAGTGAAATAAGGATTCAATTTTTTGGTACTATGGGTCCCTAACGTAAATATTTGCAACAGGTTTTTTTCACACTTTTAACTGATGCTTCTTTGAATGCTCATATTTCTTAGCAAAATTCATCTCCAGGTGTTTCTGCCGCATATCCAGATTTGAAAAGCAGATGTAGAAAATGCACAACACATGATGAAAGTTAACATTAGTAATCAATTGCATGTGCTTGAAAAGGTTTCTTTGCGTTAACTTGCGTTTATTTGTAAGCTTTTGTAAGGATTTCTTTGTATTGTGGAGTGTGCTTTCCATATTATGCCGGAAATTCTTTAAACAGTTATTCAAAATTATGTTCAAGCACGTGAATATATATAAGTATTATGAGTGTAAATGCATGTGGCACTTTAGAGGAACATGAATTATAACCTCCCTGTCCTATGAGGATAAACTGTAATCCAGAGAAAAAGGGTTTATTGTGATGCCAGCTTAAAACAAACGGGAAAGAATGGAGTGGTTACACTGAAGAGATGAGTACTTGAAAGTTTCTTGAAAGACTTTGATTACTAACCAGAATTCGTAGAGGACCTCTCTTGTTAGAGAAAGAGAAGGCACTATTCAAAGCCTAAAGGACGTAGAAAGAATTAAGCCCATAGAGGAGAAAGAAAGAAAAAGCAGGAAAGAAGATTTTAAGAAACATAGGTCTGCTCGGTGCAAGTAGAAGATAAGAACATGCATTGAGACAGAAAGGAAACTGGAAAGATCAAGTGTTCAAGGACAGGATGTCATAGTATGAAGACTTTTGTTACTTTACATAGAATATTTTCTAAGACATCCCACAAAATCTTCGTATGTAACCAGAATTGTGAATTATTCTCTGAGTTTCTCGAAGTTCCTACATGCTAATATTCTTTCTATTTCTTGCATTAGAGGGAAAGAGAATCAGTTCTGGCAATTTGCACAGTTAAGGATATTCTGTGGGAAAGAGAAATGCAATTTGTGAGGATCAGAGAAAATGCCAAGGAAAAAGACAGAAAGATATTTCATCATGAGTGGCTATTTAAACATATTCCAAGGATGACCCTCTAGGAATATTTGTGCTACAAATCAAGCTCTCAAGAGATGCACAAGCTAGAAGTAAGCATTGACCTTTATTCAGGCCATTGTACATATGTATCATGATGTAGTCCTTAAATGTCCAGAGGTTTATATTTTCCCATTGGCTATTTTACTGAATAGAAATCACCATTATCTAGGAAAGGATTAGCATTATGGGGCTAAGATGGCTGATGATATCCAGAAGAGACAAAGCAGTCTTATAGCTCATGGAGAAATGTATTTTCTCTCTGTCTGCAACACTTAAGTTACAGTTTGGTGAGTTGCATCATGGTTTTTACATAAAGTAATATGGATGGATTCCTCTGAGCAGCAGAGAAATTTTCTGAGCTACCCATTTAGGCCCCTTTCATATGATCAGTAAAATAAAAGAGATGCTGCTAAATATTGTTTGTCTCAGCTTAAAGTTGGCATCAGAAGTTGGTTGGATGCCATTGGTCAGTGACATGAAATTGGCCATTTTCTCCTTTGGATATGAGGGAAATCCCGAGTTACAGGCTTTGAGTTCTATACCTGTCTGCATGTAGTCATGCGAAGTCAGGTGAAGTGAATCCCATACTATGCGTTTCCTGAATGATTGATTTGTAGATGCTGCTGCAATGTAGCCCACCTTACTGCTCTCACCAGATACTGATTATATTTGGCATTAGAATTTATCAATAATTTTGGAATTTTTTTGACAATAATCTATGCCAATAATTTGTTCAGACATGTAAATAAAAGTAAATTAAAATAATTCACCCTATTGCTAAATGCTATAGTAGAAAAATGTTCACTCATTTTCCAAAGCAATAAGCACAATATTTCAAGCCTACTATATTTGGAAGTAATTTGCTCTCATTGATTTAGGAAACTAGGTGCTTACATTTCTTAAATTGTCACCTTATCACCTTATGGAGAGTAGGAATTTCATGGTTCTTGAGTGCAAGAATGTGGACTAAAAAGTGATTCTGAATAACTGTCTGCTACAGGGATTATGTGGTAAATTACTATTGTAATGATGCATGAAGGAGCTAAATTAAGATTACAACAGCAAATCATAGATAACGTTTACAGCTCTTCAGCACTGCCTTTTCATGTTGACTTTTAAAACAGATAGACCCTTCTGTAGAGGTGCACCTGTTTCATAGAACTGGGAAAGGATCTCAGGTTGTAGGAAATATCTGTCCCACAGCACTGGCAGAAACTGTACATATACAGTGATTCGATGGCATAATTATTTTATTGGACTGATGAAATAATATGAATTTAAACTTCAACATAAGTGACAATGGTAGAAGGTATGTTAATTCAGTTTTGTTCTTGTTCTGCTAAATTTAAATGATAGTTTTACAAAAATATATACATATTTATATATGGTAAAAGAACTATCAGTCACAGCATATTGCCCTTTAATCCAGCAAGCCACATATTAATAGCACACACTACAACTAATAAATAGTCTGTCATGTCTGAAAAAATTCCATGATGTAGGTAAGTGGACAGTGGATAGTGGTTACTAACATCCTCCTCCCCTTCCTTGTGAAATGAACTGTGAAGATGTGAAGATCAGGAGGTTACTACCTGGAAATGTAACATTCAGACGAAGCAATTTGCCACTTAAGGGAGAAGGATAGGAAAGCATTAAAGCCCATCTACAAATAACAGATGAAGTTGATGGCTACGATTCAAGTTGAGAAAGTTGTTGAGAAACAAAATTGCCATGACAATGAAGAGCAGCAGACAGTAGCAACTCTTTACATAGCACATAAAATTATTATTTCCACTTCTCCAGAAATAACTGAGATGTACAACATGAAAACTATGCTAGTTATACATATGTTCCACAGCATAATAGATTTTTTACTTTGCTTTCAGGAAAGCAAATGTGTTTCCACCAGAGCTGAAATATTTTGGGTTTATTTGTAGTCTCTCGGGTCCAACTGTATTGCTTCATCAGCAAGCTCTGCTCCCTCAGTGCTCATCTATAGCATCTGCATTCAAGTAATCATTCTTTACAGGAAGAGTTTCTTCACTTATTTTATGTCTTCATTATAGGTATTGTCTTCAAGGAATCAATAGGGGAAGACACAGGTGAAACATACATGCATGGCATTATTGTCATCTGTCCATGAATTTCATTTAGTGTTATCCATAAAACCATAATTTCTAGGAGCAGTTGAAATTACAGAGATTACTTAGTGTTGTGATGCTTACAGTCATTTGGAAACCAAATATTTTACTCTCATTCTTGATGAGATACATTTTAGACTTTGAAGGATGATTTTCCTCACAGTCTCCTACGTTCATTTTTTTAAAATACAAAGTTCAAATATGTGGATAAATAATGAAATAGCATAGGTTCACAACACAGACATCCATCAATTAAAAAAAAAAAAAAAAAGAACTGCAAAACAAATTGTTATCCTTTGCTGTGACAGTTAAAGAGATGCTCTGAGGTGCTAAACTTGCTTGTATTGTGCAACTGAAATTAAATATCAGCACTTACCCAGATTAAAATAAGCAGTATGGAGTAATTAAATCAAAATTATAGAAACTTTTACAGGTGGTTAAATGAGATTAAGGCAAAGAAAGCATAAGAAGCAGAAAACAGATGAATAGAACCTCTGCTGTTCCTGACTATAAAACTGCTGTGCTTTTCTCCCTAGGTTAGAAATGCATCGAGCTTCATAGGCAGTTTATCTCTACTGTTTTTCCCCTTTAGCAATGATCTTTCCTCAAGAACTCAATTAAAAAACATGGCATTTTATTTCTTTTTGTCTCATCTTTTTGTCTTAATGACTTTTTTAAAACCACAGTTGCCTTGGGAAGTGACAGTGTCCAATTCCAAAACACATTTCTGATAAAAAATAAATACCAAATGTCACTCAAGTCCCTGTGCTTGAAGAGTAACCATATGAAATCTTCATGATATTTTCACATCTTGTGCAGCTGCTGCTAAGGGAACATGAAAGAGGAAATAGTTTATTCATAATAGGACTATATAGTAATTAAAACTAAAACTAACTGCAGAAAACTAAATTTTAGAATAAATTTAAAGTTTCCAGGGAAGAGGAACATCAGTCCATTCCATTTCTACCAGTGTGATGCCAGTACCACTAAGAGATGTCTAGCATCTGGAGAGGGATCAGGTCAGCATGAGAGCACCTGAAAAGCATCACAAAGGAATTTCAGCTACTCCAGCGGGTAAGTCAGCCTCATGAGCTATGAAATGGCATGTAATATGGGGCATAAACAAGAGGAGTTAGAGTTGTGCACACATTGGCAGGGCAATGGGCTTACTGGCATTGTGGAGACATTGTGGTGATACCAAAAAGGAGGGGTTGGTTGGAAATGTGAAGCCTTGGCCACAGAGACCATGAAATGGTGGAATTCGAGGTCCTTGGGGCAGTGCAGATGGCACATAGCAAGCTCACTACCCTGGATTTCAGGAGAGCAGACTATGGCCTCTTCAGAGACCTGCTTGGTAGAGTATCATGGGATAAAACCCTAGAGGGAGGAGCCCAATAAAGCTAGTTAATCTTCAAAGATCACCTCCTCCATGCTCAGAATCAATTCATCCCAAGAAAGAGAAAGCCAGGAAAAAACACTAGGAGGCCTAAATGGATGAACAAGAAGATCCTGGACAAAAGCAAAAATGAAAAGGAAGCCTACAGAGGGTGTAGTGCAGCAAGGTGACCTGGACGGAGAGATTGTCCAAACTGCCAGGGCTCTGGTTAGGAAACTTAGAGCTCTGATAGAAATAAATCCAGTCAGGGCCATCCAGGGCAGCTTCTGTAGAAAAGAAAAGCTTCTGTAATGTTGGTAATAAGAGGAAGAGGAGAGAAAATGCCAGCTTCTGCTTCTCTTGTGCAGTGGATGATTTGAGCTTTTTTCTCTGCAGAATCATTGTGAAGATGCTGTTAATCTTGTTCACATTCTCTGACACCACTCATTCTGCTTGCTTCCTCCTGTTGGCAAGGCAGGTCCTGAGCCACAGCACATCCCCTGCAGGCAAGGACACCATCGTCTCCTGCTCTGGCCCAGGGGGAGGCACCTGGTGCTGCCTGAAGCCCCAGCCCTGCATGGCCACAGCTGCCCTTCAGAGCTCTGAGCCAAGGCCTCTGCTGTGCCATTATTGCTTGGGCCGATGACAGGATCTGTGTCTTGTGGCACACGCTCAGCCTTGTCTTCCAGATCCATGCTGTTTTAAGCAGCTTTGCGACACCCTTCCCTAACCTCTCTGCACAAAACAATGTGCCCATTAGCTAGTACTTGATGCACCATAGGTGTGCTAGGTCGCTTGACAGCTGTAGCCCCGTGGGTGTTTGACATTCCATTAGCTGGAGTCAGTTTCAAACAAAGCTCTAAGCACCTTTTGAGAGGGAAAGACTAGCTGATACTTTTATAAACTGAGTTTGCTAGATGCAAAAGCCTCTAGTACTCACACTTTTCCAGCAGCAGGAGGCATCTCAAAATTCTTAGACAAATTCCTGGAAGTTCTCCAACCAACCCAGGCAAGAAAAGAATCCCAGAAATAGATGTGCAAAGTGTTATGGCTGTTAGCTGCCTCTGCTGCACCCTGGGCAAAAGGAGGTAAAGTTTACACAAATTAGCATTACTTAATATAGCTCGATAATGTCTATTTTTGGAGTGAGTCTTCTGCTTTTTACTTTACTGGTTTATATACTATAAGACATCAAAAAATGTAAATAACTTTACCTGAAAGGAGTTTTGT
This sequence comes from Taeniopygia guttata, assembly GCF_048771995.1. Classification (NCBI taxonomy): domain Eukaryota; kingdom Metazoa; phylum Chordata; class Aves; order Passeriformes; family Estrildidae; genus Taeniopygia; species Taeniopygia guttata. The sequence goes on from NC_133027.1 coordinate 54,952,033, forward strand.
TTAAAGTTAATTAGCACAAAGGAGTTTTACATCTTCAACATGAGCAGAATGCCTGAACATTCTGCTTTTCTTAGCACTGTTATGAAAGTTGTGCAGAAGGAAATGTTGAGAAACTTCTCTCCCACATTAAACAACTAAGATGCTTTCTCTTAAGCAGACCATTATTAATTGTTTTCAGAACTATTTTGGAAGATTGATTCATGCATAAAAATGCATTTAGTCAGGGATTTCAGGTTTCAGCAACTCTGCTTAGAAAATCTTTATAATTTTCTTCTTGAAGAAAGATCTTTAATTACATTGGAGCAATAGAGTGGGATTTATGCATATATTCTAATTATGTACTAGTAAAACTGAAAAGCTCTTCGTTAAAACCATGTGGAGAAAAATCAGACACATGCCAGCACTTCATTACTGAGAGTTTAAGAGGAATTGTGTGGTGGCTTATTATCAGTATTACATAAATAGAAGGGCACTCTACATATTGCATATGTCGGCACAGTCTTTTAGATTAAAAAATAGGCTGATTTTGAGAAAAGAGTAGAAGGTGCAAATTAACTCAATTAAACCAAACCAATTTATTCTACATTAGCACTTTACTACCTGTTTAGTAGAGCAAGCATAATAATAAATGTGTTATTTCTAAGTTAAATCTGTATAGATATCTCCATGTACAGACGTATATGAAAAATATAAGATAAAAGATCAAGATTCACTCAACCTCAACCTAATTAGATCTAAATAATTATCAAATATTATGATTAGATCATATAATTTTTCATAAGAATTACATGCTTATAGCATGATCAGAATATATGGCATGCTTTCTGTTTAAACAAGGGCCTTTATGATGAAGGGTTTCTCATGTTGTAAACAAGAACAGCTGGTGCACAGGCTGTGTTGCAACACACTGGAATAGCAATACAGTAGATTTATTGTTACTTCTATAATTGTGTATAAAGAAGTCATTCATATTTTAAGCACAGAATTACCGAGCACTTCTTGCCAAATTGCAGACCCTCATGAACAATTCCCTTTGAGCCGCAAGCACATGACTTTTCACTTCTGAGGGTCAGTCCATAAGATGATAAAATAATTAGGACTCATGAAGGGGTTGAGTATGTACAAAATCCAGCTGCTGATTCCAAGTTCATAGAAGGGAGCTGAATAAACTAGGAATCTGAACAGGGTAGAGAAGGGATAGCAGTAGAAGCTAGAAATTAAAATGGCAAAAGCAGTTTGTCAGTGAGTCTCTGCTGAAGCTCACATTTGGCCAACTCCTGCAGCTCTTTCTTTGTTATTGAGATCCCTTATATTATATACCTAGCCATAAAAAAGGATATTGCTGTACATCCTAAGTGAACCAGCTCATTAAATGTAGAGTGAGTTGACAAAGTGGTTTGATTAAGGGAAAGATTTTTTGTAGCTGTGTGTGTAAAATACCTAGCTCATTACTTTTAAGTAAAAAAAGCAGGCTAAATTATGTATGACATACATATCATTGCATGATTAAACAACATTAATAATTTTATAATATTTAAAATAGCTCATTTTTGCATTTATCAGTACATATTTTACTGAATTTTTTAAGGGTAACTTTAAAGTAGGACACACATGAATGAGAGACTTCCACTATCACCAGTTCTAGTATTGTCCTATTATGGACAAATTTCTCATGTAATTTGTTTCTTACACTGATCAAATTTGACTTTAAGCTTCAAAGGTTTCTAGTCTAAATTACTCCTACGAGAAGAACCACTGAATTATAGAATGGTTGAGGTTGAAATGGAGCTATGGAATTCATCTAGTTGCAACCCCTCTGCTCAGGCAGAATCACTTGGCCAAGATCGTGTCCAGACAGCTTCTGAATGAAAGGATGGAGACTCCATATCTGCCTGGGCAAGCTGTGCCAATGCTTGTTGATTCACCGAGTAAAAAAGATGTATTCACAGAACCTTTTGTGTTTCAGTTTGTGTTCATTGCCTCTGGTCCTGCCACTGGGCACCACTGAAAAGGGCCAGGATCCATTGACTTTGCACCCTGCCTTCAGGTACTTACATATATTAATAAGAGTCCACCTCATCCTTCTCTTCTCTGAGTTTAGCAGTCCCAGATCTCCAGGTTTGGCCTCACAAGTGTGGTCACCTGAGGTCAATACCTTGTCTAACACAGCTGAGGATATCCTTAGTCTAGGCAGACAGCACCCACTGTTCTCCCCTCATCTACTTGGCCAGAAATTTCACCGTAAAAATGCATCAATTTGGTAAAACATGAATTTCACTCGGTGAAGCCATGCTGGCCATTCCTTACGATTTTCTTGTTCATGTGCTTGGAAATAGTCTCCAGGATTGCCTACTCCACTGCCTTTTCAGGGCTCAAGGTGAGGCTGATTGGCCTGTAGTTCCCTGGATCCTCCTTGCCCTTCTTCAAGACACCAGTAACATTTGCTTTTCCTGCAAATCTTCAGGTACTTCTTGCAGTTGTCATGATTGCTCAAAGTTTATCTAGAGTGGCCTTGCAATGACATCAGCCAACTGCCTGGGCATCATGGGTGCATCCCATGGGCACCCACTGACTTATGCATGTCCAAACCATCAAGTTATTACTGTAGTTAGAGCAGCACTGAATTTGTGTGTTGTGTTCCTCCCACATACAGTGTGTTTGCTGATAGAGATAGGGAAGGGAAGGGAAGGGAAGGGAAGGGAAGGGAAGGGAAGGGAAGGGAAGGGAAGGGAAGGGAAGGGAAGGGAAGGGAAGGGAAGGGAAGGGAAGGGAAGGGAAGGGAAGGGAAGGGAAGGGAAGGGAAGGGAAGGGAAGGGAAGGGAAGGGAAGGGAAGGGAAGGGAAGGGAAGGGAAGGGAAGGGAAGGGAAGGGAAGGGAAGGGAAGGGAAGGGAAGGGAAGGGAAAAATTAAGGACAAATTAACACCTGTCATTCTGTGATACCCTTAAAAGTTATCTTCGTCACTTTTCCCAACCAGAGATTGTTAGCTGCAACTGAGAGAAAAAGGGTTGAACAGCAATATTGGCTTTCACACAGTGTTCCATATTAGCCAGAGGAGTGGCTATTTTGCCTGGAAGATAGTCTCAGTTTCTCAGATTTGTAATAATAATTATTGGCATATGCAGAAAATCTGTAATGAAAAGTTGTTAAAGTAAATTGCTGTTGATTTAAGGTAATACATCCACATCATAGTGTAACTATCACTATTATCTGTATCATGTTTTTCACAATAAATTATCGAAAGGACTCAGTCTGGAATGCTGAAAACACAACCCAGCTTCCATTTCCTAGGCAGAGATCAGGAAAATATTTACTTTTACGAAAAATGGTTGTGTTGGTATAGCTCATACAATGTCTGTTTGCTTTAGAGTCAATTTTGGCCTTCTGAGAGGGATTGTAAACCAAAATTTTTTCCCCTCTCTATCAATCTCTGTGTGTTCTGCTCTTAGTATTCACCTCTTTGCAAGTCCTGTGCACCTACAGCACTCATTATGAACACACCTGGCTAAAGGTCTTCAGAGAGAGCCAGGGGTTAGCAATAAGATGTGTCTAGAGATATTTCTAAATTCACACAATGTTATGTATATTGCATCTTGACACAAAGGTAAAGTTCATTGTATCATGATACAGAAGTAAAGTTCAGTTGCTCATTTCCTTAAGTCTAGTGTAAGTACACTTACACATTTTTAAAATCCTATCCTAACAAATAAAAGGGCTAGGAACTTTTCTTTTTAAAGAAGGATCAATATTCCCTTTACAGTATTATATCTAAAGAAAACGGATCATGGTAAACAAATCCTAGAATGATTCAGTTCATTCAACACATGAAAACAAGATGAAAGTTAGTTAAAAAGTAATATTCTTATATAAAACTGGTTTGTGATTCTTTATTCTTTTCCCACTGAGATTTTATGATTTCACAAAATGAGCTGATTTTCTTTTCCTTGAAAAAATTATATGAGCTGATTCTGATGCCTAAAGAGGCTGCTGTGGACCAGAGGCTAGACAGAGTTAAAGGAACAAAGTAGTAAAGGAATAAAGTAAGTATTTATTAAAAGGCCTTCAAAGGATACACCCTGGGCAGTACAAGAGCCTGGCCATGGCTCTACCCAAGATGGATCAAGATGGATGACTGGTCATGAGTTTTGACACTTTTATAAGTTTTGGGCCATTTACATATCGGGGTTAATTGTCCAATTACAGCTTCAGGTTATGAAGTTCCATCCTCCCAGATTGCTCATCTCAATTCACTGTTGTTTATACTTTTTTGGGCCTGAAGCTGCAACCGTGTTCTTGGCTGGAAAAGGATTATTTTGTCTTACTAAACTGTGAAGAGAACTTGCTAACACTTTATATGAAGTTCACAGTCACACACTAAAGCAGTACAGAATCTGGAAAACACGAAAGCTAAGACTTAAGACATCAACTCTATACAGGCTAACATGGAGCTGCATTTCTGTCTCAGAGTAGAAAAAACTCACTACTGATTTTTGCCTAAAATATCAGCCCACAAGCATGGTCTGGGCTACTAGACACCTATTGTTGATCTGCACAGAAATCTGAAACCCGTGTTTAGACTCAGCCCATCCCCACACAGCCAGCTCCCTGTTTCTGACCTTTTTTCACAGTCCTCAATGGAGATGTCTTCTGTCTTGGAAACCTGTATTTCTTCAACCCATTCTTTGTCAAGTAGAGACCTTCTTAGCATGTTGTGTAAGAGTGCCAGACCACCCCAGAAAGCAGTTAAAAGAAAGTGTAGAGGTGCAAGGGACTGAATTCCTCGGGCCTTCAGTCACCAGAAGTAATTCACTGTCAAATCAACAGCTAGAAATCCTGTTTCCGGCATTATTGCTCTGCTAATACCCATTAAGGACAAGCGCCACCAGCCTGAAATTGAGCTTTCAGGCAGGTAAATGTTTCCAATCCATCAGTGGGCCCCTGAGAGACAGTAAGGCACCACTGCTGCATCTTGAGTTGCTGTCTCTTTTTCCAAATCACTAGACTGGTGTGGAAAGTGGCTGGTTCTTCTCAGGAAACAAGTTTACTAAAAAGATTCTGTTCTGTGCTTTTGTAGAGAGGTACTATGAAACAAAACATTTGAAGGGGGAAAGAGAACATAAACCTGTTCTTGATGCACTGATGCCTCAAAGCCCATCTTTCTGTCTCTCCTTTCTCCTTGCACTCCCTGAAACAAGAGAGGTCTTCCACAGCTTTCTGCACATTCTAGTAGTTTTTAGTCTAGAGTAGAGACCTCAGGGAAGATGATAAAAGAATCAAAGGTGGAGTAGTATGTCCTGACTCTAGGCTCCAGGTTCAGGATGGTATCAGGGGAGCAAGGGAAGATTTGGAAATGTGTGGGAAGCAGCCTGCAGACAGATTTTTGTACTTGTTGCATGTGTGGGCAGCCACCCACCATGCCTTATGTTATGCACTGAACAAAATGACGTTTTTCATTCAGCTCTCAGAAGACCCGGGCTTCTTTGAAAGGACTGGGCATACACAACAGCAGGATGCTACATATGGATGTGAGAGGGGCTCTGGGCTCGCTGGTGTGAAACTTAGTTTACAAGTGAGAGTAAAGCAGAAACTTACCATTTGGGATACAAGAAATATTCTTTCCCTACTCTAGTCAGCCAAGCCAATTTCCTGCCTGTAATAAGGAGAAGAAATAAAGAAATTATAAAGGACAAGAAGGATAGAAGTTCCTGAGTCACTGAATCATGAACCATAAAACATGTCAAGTTAGAAGGGACCCATCAGGACCATCCAGTCCAACTCCTGGTCCCACACGACAGCCCGAGCCACACCATGTGCCTGAGAGCATTGTCCAACCACTTCTTGAACTTTGTCAGGCTTGATGCCATGACCACTTCCCTGGGGACCCCTTTCCAGTCCTCAAACACCTTCTGAGTGAAGAACCTTTTCCTAATATCCAACTAAAACTCTCCTGACACAACTTCAGGCCATTCTCGCTAGATCTGTCACTGGGCACCACAGAGAAGGGATCAGTGTAGGTCCCTCCTCTTCCCCACACCAGGAAGTTGTAACTGCAATAAGATCTCCACTCGGTCTCCTTTTCCCCAGGCTGAACATCTCAAGGAAACAGATATAAAGAGGAGAACTCTTTACATCAGGACAAATCAGAATAAATCAGGACAAGTGGAATCAGTGTAGCTGCAGATGCTATTAGATGCTAATAGAGTATATTTTTTGCATGGAACCAGATCCACAAGGCTGTTAACACGGCATAAGGGGGGCAAACGTCTAGGAAATGTTAATTCTTACTACAGCTATGTGAGTGAGATTCCTCATTTGCTTTATCTAGGTTGTAAAGGGCACACGTCATCAAACCAGTATCACATGCAGTCCCGGTGGACACTGTAAATGTTCAGCAATGGCAAATACGAATAAGTGCTGGCAATGGAGGTGGGAACTGTCATGCAATGAGTATCAATACAGTAAGATAGTCTGTTCGGCATTTCAAAAATATTGGGCATCATAAACATGGTTGATGTGTCTAATGCTGATAAGATGTGACAGAGAAACTAAAGTATTGTGAGCAGCTGTCTCTTCTTTCAGTTCCTTATATAAGTCAGGGATTTTTTTCCACGGATGTTGGAAGGAATGTGTATCTGCTTAAAGCCGAGAACAGCTGGGCATTTTTCCCTCTGGAACCTGATAATGTTGTCTTAGGTTTCAATGGACCAGAAATATCCACACCTAGTGTTAAGTCCTGGAAGGGGGACTTCAATATATTGAAAGTGATAGCTTACTGTGGATCATCTCAAAATCTGGAGAATGAAATTATATTATCAGTAAATATTAATGCTTGAGTTCCTTTCAACCAAGACTGTGAAGTCACATGAGATCTTCAGAGATATTCAGAGATGCCCCAGAAATTCAAAGTATGGATGTGATTGAAACTGTGATGTCCCAAAAATATTCTTGTTCGGGCAGCCATTGGAACAGATCCAGGAGAACATGATAAATGTAGGTATGGATCTGTGTGTTGCTGTTGTTCAAATGCCACAATCTAGTTATGAAGTACACCAGCACTCAGTCAAGAACTTTTGGGAGGTAGCAACAGCAGACTGTGTCACAGTGGAAGGTGAGGTAGGAGCTCAATGTGACAGAAACTGAGGTGAAATGCATCAAAAAGATGAGGGAATTCATGTTGCTTGGAAACACAGCTGAGACTGTGCAGACTAATACCTGGTAGCAGAGATAAAGCAGTTTTTGCTTGGACCAGAACTGCAGCGCACTTCCTACATAAACCTCTATAGTTCAAATGATATATTTAAAACATTTAAATTTAATTCCATGCTTAACATGCTAACTAGAATTAAGAAAAGAGCATTTAAAAATTTGGAATTGCTAGGCTGGAACAAGAATGATCACTAATTAAAATATTAATTTTTCTTCATGAGTGATGAATCTTGAAAACCACAGTGATTTGTCAAAATAATTAAATTCCATTTGCTTTTCAGATATAAATGCCTACACAGCTTGCCAAAGTAATCCTTGCTTGCTACTCAGAAGACTAAACTTCCAAAAATTTACTTTCTTAACCACATTTTTTCTTCTTCATTTATGAGGTAAGAGAAAAAAAATCATTATTTTATTCATTCCGATTATAATCTTCAATGTTCATGCAAATCCTGCCAAAAGAATTTATTTTTCAGAATCAGGTTCATATGTAGCACAAAGATAAAAAACACCCATTTCCTCAATGGCTGACAGTGCTAAATTCATTCTGATTTGCTTTCATGTGTTTTAGCAACAATTCTGGCAACGAACCCAAATATATTTTGATTGACAAAAAAGGCTCAACTTGGTACTGAAAATTATAAACACCAAGCATTCACTAACAAATCCCAAATTTATAAGAATCCAACATGTTTTTAACGTATTATTTTATTTAATTTTTTTTTATTCCTTCAAATCAAGCACTTAGATCAAGTTTCCCTCTCTAATCAATATGCCTGAAAATTGTCATTTTGTTTTAAAAGGAAGCTGATATTCACAGGAAATCATCTGCCTCCAGGAAGTGGACCTTCAAAGACAAAACAAGAATATTTTGATACTTTGAGTAATGTTTAGGCTACCTGAAGAGCTCTTACTGGGAGTTGAAGCTAGGATAGGCTGCACTAGATATTGGTAGCATTTGGCAAAATACAATATATTTTGGAATAAACCACTATAGTAGAAAACACATTTATTTAAAAATACTTCAAAAATCTCAGCTATTAATCTAGTTTGCCAAAATGCAAGTCTTTTATTTCCTTCTCTTTTTCCTACTCCCTGCTTTTCTTAACCCTGCTGATCATACCCTTTTTTGTTTATAAGGTCTACCAGGTCAAGGCTGTCTCTCATTAAAGCTGTACTTTTTGCAGCATTGCCTTCAATCATCATGCTGGAAAACACTCTCTATGCCAAGTAATGTAAATGGGTTTGTATGTATATTGTTTATGATTCAGGTCCTTTGGGACGAGGAGCTACATCCATTCCAGCAGGACACAGTGGCAAGAGAGAGAGCACTGGGATTCAAGGACTGACTTATTGTCCCCTGCACCTCAACAACATGGGCCTTCCATCCATGGAAGGGGGTTACATCATGTTTTGAATCCTAACTTGGTGGTACAAATCTTCCTGGGACATCCCTGGAGAGCCATAGTGGGCTGAGCCTACTCAGTTCACTTTCCTGCTCCATATGGCACTGGAATCCCTGTGCCCGTTCTCCTGTCAGTGGTTGGGACCAGCATGAGGGAGCTGCTCTGTAAGCAGAGGCAAACCTGAAGCTGAGGACAACACCAAGGCAGGGAAAGCAGCAAAGAGCCAAGTACCTGAATGAGGAAAGCAGATCAGGTCTGGTGACTGGAACAAAGGTTGGACATGGCCCAGTGATTGCCAGTCTGGTCTGTAGTGCTCAGACAGCTCAGGGACCAGGTCAGAAAGTCAAGTGTGTGGATTGAAGGCAGAATCAGGGAGGTATGTACAATCATATTTGCAGCATAACTCAGGCACAGAACCAGGATGACAGCCTGAGTTTATGTCCTGGTCTGGAGAATTAGGGGAAGGCTCCCCAAAGCAGCTCCTCATTTATCTCCCCAAAGCTCTTAAGGTATCACAGTTTGTCCAGGCAGACAGACTCCTGGGATGGGGGAGGATTTATGCTGGTAATTCCCAGCTGTCCTGGAAATTAACTGATTTAGTTCATTTTGGATATGAACCCATTTTATATTAATGTGAAGATTAGGAAAGTGAACTGACTTGGCAGAGTCCTGTATGTATGCATATTCTGTATGTATACATATCCTACAGGATATCCTAAACATTTCTACAGTATCTTCTGCCGTAGCAGTAAGGGAGCAGTAATCTTCTCCTCTAGATTTGAGGTAGAATTTAATTTATGTTTTAACATATTCCATTGGTTTTTTTTGCTTATATATCTTTAATATTCCGAACTGGGAAACTCAAGTATTTTTTATGAACAATAGATTAATCTTGGTAAGTCCCTAGTGAGATTTTCTTAAATTTATAGTAGAATAAAATCAAAATATGGAGCTAGGAAACTGCTGCCAATATTAATTTATCAGCTTCCTAAAGTCTGAAATTACAAGCAATTTTCAAATAACTTCAAGGTTTTTTTCAAATTTCCCTTTGGTAGATTTAAAACAATGGTATTACTAAAAAATTAATAGTATGGAGAGTGTTTGTGAGAGATATATATCATTAATTTACATAGATTAATGGATGTCTTTCATTAAAAAGTAGTCTTTAATATCCAGCAAGTGAGTATGTGTATATATATATGTATACCAGCAGAAAATTAAAGCCATATATACCAACTTTTAGAAACATATTTATATGTACACATTCAATATTGTTATTTTAATGTTATATTTAATGTTATTAAAGCATAATGCATGGTTTTAATATTCATTTCATATGTATTTTAAGACTTTATTGAGTTTAATATTCTAAACACAGCAAACAGTTTATGCCAAATACCTCATTATCCATTTGTAAAAAACAAGTATCTTATAACTGCAGTAATTGGATAAGAAGATGTAAAATACAAGCTTGAAAACTAGCTATAAAGGCAATGGCTTGCAATACATTACCTAAATCATGCCAAGGAAAATTATTTTTTTCTACCTCTTTGAATTTATGAGAATCTACTGATTTTCTTATAAGATCATTGACAATTTATGAAGGAGCGAATCATATTCTTGGAGCAATAGCAAACACGCCACAGATGTGCCACAGGCAGAAATGTTGGTTGGATGAGATGTTCAGAGGTCCTTTAGTCCATTTTGCTACTGGATACCATTTGGTTGCCAAGCCATCAATTATGATATTTTGAGCCTGGAAATCCAGCTAATTTCTCAGCCTATCTAACAATTGATTCATCCAGCTCATGTGTCTTCTGGTTCCCAGTGAGTTCCCTACAGGAGATGATGTCAAAAGTCTTACTAAAGGAAGGTATATTATATCCAACAAAAAATATCAGCAAAGAATAGTAAAATGGACCTCAGTTGCCCAGTGCATATCAGTCATATTTGATTGTGTTTCTCTTATAGATGTCAATCCATTCTTTCCTTTTTGTAAACAATGAAGTCAGTGCCTAAAAGTGAAACAATTGCATGCGCAAATGAACTCTCCACAAAGCAACTGTACATGGTAGAGAAATCAAGTAATGCTGTCTCAACATCTTTGGGATAGTACCCTGAAAATTCAACAAAAAATCATTTCTCATATAAAATATACAGAACTCTATTGTGTAGGTCAAGTGAAAATCAATTTTATTTGTTATTTCTGTAATGAAGAAGCAGATTTCAGAGCAAGTTCTAATAGTCTACAATTCTGGACTGAGAACAAGAGCCTGCTGTTCTTCTGACCATCAAGTTACCAGCCTCATATAAAATGAATCTAGGGATCCATTCACAAATAAATAAATTTTATTTATTGTAGTCAAGCTGACAAGGTAAAGCTTGACGGGAGGTATCTGAGAAATATTCTGTTTCTTGTCTATAAATATAGAACAAGATCAACTGTTTCATTAGCAGTTGCTTTCCATATGTGTCTTTTCTTCCCATGTTTTACTGGTTCTGTGCAGAAGTGGCATTATTGTGGATGCCTAGAACAGGCGTAGTAGTTGTATTGTGTACATGGTTCTGCAGGCAGGTATACCATGAACAAAAGCTTTTAGAGTTCATGACAGAGACTAGTTTTATTTGACTAAAATAATCGTCCAGCCAACAGTAATACAGTGAGCCTGTCACTAATTGCACTAAGGACTGTGCAATTGGATATTTATTTAAATGAAAGATGATTGTCTAATCTGGCCATTTAGAATTCTTTTCAAAAATATGATTTCACAGAGTAAGCAACTTCCTGATGGCACCAAGCCACAATTTCTCTCTGAGGATGTACATGCATGTAAGAAACATCTCTTAATTTTATACTTTTAGCTTGCTAAAGGGAATGTATTCTATCAATTCAGAAGTTGACTCTTAGAGAGATCTTTCGGTAGATGTACACAAGGGCATTTGCTAAATAGCACATGATATACTCTTCTCTCAAAGAGGATATTGCATTCAAAATTCCTTTTATATATTACCAGTGACTAGATTTTCACAATTTTTTCCTTCAGAAAACCTAAACTCAAGTGAGTCATAAAAATCTACTCTACAACTACTTCTAAGAACCTAATTTTAAGGATGCAGATGAGATCTGAAGGTTTCTTTATTGATTGGAAAAATATGTTATAGCTTAAATGAAGACTTTCACTTATGATCATGTATACAAACATGTAATCTGACAAAACTGTGACCTTCACTGCTCCTTTACAAAATTCTCCAATTTTTCCTAGTGAACAAAGTGTACCAATTGACTTTTTATCAAAATAAGGAAGAATACACTAACCATCTGTCACTTTGCAGAGCAGCTGCATGGAAGAAGTATTTAATGAAGATCTCTTGCTTGGCCCTTTCTGTTTTGCAGTAAATGAACTGAGAAAAACTCAACAGTAGTTCAAGAGAGCCAATGTTTCCCTCCTTCCTGAGTTCCTGCCTTCCTTCTTCCTGTCTTCCTTTTCCTTTCTTTCTTTTCTGGTAATTTTCTTTCATGTTAGTCACAAGCTTCTCTATTCTAAGACACAACCATCATCAGGTTCAGTTACTCTGTGATACAGAGTTCTAAAAGCCTTGATCTAGAAACATACCAAAGATTTTCCCTCATCCAACCACAGTACAGACAGATCAGTAAGATGCAATCATGTGGGCAACTACAACCCTGCAGCTGATTACACTCCATACTCATAATTTCGGATGTCTCCAGGCCCACCCAAGTTTATGGTAGGCGTGGGGAATTGTGTTGACTTGTGGATAATCCTGTATGGCTATCTCCTTAGGGTCATGATGATTTCTGGTCTTGTAAAATGTAGCAATATTGATGACATATTTTTCTTTCATAAATTAAGGCATCAGACTCAGAGAGGAATGATTAACTTTGTTTAGCAAAGTATTAGGACATGAAGAAAACTTAATAAAATTTAAGCAGAGAAGCCAAAAATTTAGATTTTACCAGACAAAGTAGTATGATTTTCAAATCTACAGGAGATCAACAGGAACGGCAAAACAATTTCAAAAACAAGCCGAAGAGTTTACCAAAAATTTTTTGGAAGATAGAATCTTTCCACTATGAAAGAAGGAAATCTAATGCCTGACGTTTGAGAATATAAAATGGTAATCATGTAGTGAACTGATCCTTGTTCTCAGATCACTGTACCAACCTGCTTTTGCTAGTCTCTGGGTGTGATGTCATTGCAAAGAGGAATATCACCTAAGCAACCCTATAATGCTAAAAAGCTTATAACTGAACTGTGTAGAAGGAAACAGATGGGGCAGTATCTGGAAATTTTATTTGTCAGATATTGCCCATCTGTTTCTCTCCCTATCTGCATGTTTTGCAGTAATATCCATTTTTAGGAAGGCAAGTCAATCTAATTGTACAGAATTGTTTTAATCTCGTGCTTTATTATTATTTTTTAATTTTTATTTTTTTACGATTCATTAATGGATGGCAGGGAAACATAAAATCCACATTGGTGATTCAGCCAAATAATTTTCATTTCCATTCCATGAGAGACAAAATTATACTTCAGGGCAAAATTAGTAGATGTTAACTTTTCTTATTAATTGGATCTAACAATTTTGACAGTTTCTCACATAAAACAGGCCTCCTAAATAAATGAATGGTAGAAAATATTTTAAAATCCATTCTAAAACTGAAACAATTACGTGTCATTTCAGACAAAGTTCTAGTTTCTTTGTAATGAGTAGCTGCTAAAATCAGTAAGCCCTTCTTAGCAGCTATCTGATTCTCTGAAAATAGAGCCACAAAAGGTTTTGCATCAGGCGTATTATTTATGGAGAGTACATACAGACTTTGGTGGTAACAATTAATTTTGGGCTGAGAAACTCTATTTGTTTCTACTTCATATTCTTAGGTAAACATAAGCTAACATAATATCAGTGACATTGCTCTTCTATTTTCACAGGATCAAAATTAAAACAAAAGCCACTTAATATAGCAGCATAGGCATAAAGGAAGTTGTTAGAAGTCAATACCAGAAATAAGTGGCACTTCCAATGGCCCACAGAATCCAATATCAGGCAAGACCATGACTCTTCTCTGTTCCTTATGTGTAAGTACAATACAGAGGTACTAACAGAAAAGCATTTAGCTTTTATAAGAGTTAATGATAAATAATGACAGTAAGTGGGTTGTGTGTACTAATTAATCTGACTAATTACAGGGGTGGTGAGCAAGGCAAAATGGAGAGGTTGAAACAAAATGAGCTCTATTTTGAAATGAGCTCCATCCTGATGCCATGTGTAGCTCATCAAACTGTAACAACTCTGCTATTGACTCTAGCTTCCTCAGAATGCAGGGACTGCTGTTGTTGTCATCCTCTCTTCACAGTCTTTCTTGCCAAATTATAGTTATCCTCTCTTTATTACCTAGGCCCAGGCCTAGCCTATCCTCCCCTGTTCTTTTGATTATTTTTCTTTTCTTTTCCCCTTAATTTTACAGGATTGCTTTCTGACCTGCAGCTATCTGCATCAGCTTTTAAACTGACAATACTTGGTGACCCTGGCAACAGAGGGCTTCACAAGAACAGTTTTCTGTCAGTGTTAGATTTGCTCTTTTCTTCATGTGTCCTTTGTCTACTTTGATCTTTAATTCTGGTCTCTACTTTGATATTGATTCCTAGTCACATATCTCATTTCTTTATCCCTTGTCTGTCTTTTAACTTAACTGTGCCCCTCCCTAACAGCTGCTTTGGACGATCACAAACCTGGCATGAGGACATCCTGGTTCCTTCCGACTTGGGCCCAAATCACAGACTGTGTCTCACCTTGCCTCTAAAATGGGTTAATTATTTGATTCTTGTGGTTCACATACTTCAACTCATTCTAAGTGCTGTATCTGAATCTTTGCTTAATCCTTAAAAGCTTGTTTCTAATGTTTATTTTCTTTATCCTTTGATTGCAGTCCACTTAACACAGGACAGGGTCATGCACCTTATCAGATCCATTCCTCCTGCCTTTTGCAGGCAAGTTTGCAATGAAATTACTTCCACAAATCTGCCAAGGTCTACTTTTAAATTGATTCTTTTTCCCCTCTGCTCTCCTAACAGAAGCTGTTTCCACACCTTATGATTAGAAACTATCTTCCATTTTCCAGCCTATAATGATCCGTATCTTGCTTATGCTCTTTTCCTTTTATGACAATTGCATCCATTAACATCCCTCTTACACTTACAAATGTCTCACATCATCTTTTCCTAGGTTAAACAAATCAAACCCTTCTAATCTGTCTCAGATAAGCTCTCCCTTCCCCAGAGGCCTCTGCTCTGTTTAAGTCTGAATAAATTCTTCTTGAACGTGCGTGATTGTAATTCCCTGTGATATCCTAGGTGGGATGCAACAGTGTTAATTTTCATATCTTCACTGGAAATATTTTCCCTGATGCTAGGCTTTGTGCATCCTAGGCTTTACTTGCTTATTTCATAGCTGCATCATTCTGGTGACTCAAAAATGCCTTGTGACTCACTGACTTCTATCCAGTAGTTTGGGGTTATATTCCTTATTGATCATTCTCATAAGAAACTGTCACTGATAGCCTGTCACTGATATTGGCATGACCTAGGATCTTATAGCATTTAGGATCTTCTGATTTTTTATACTTGAATCATTGAGAATAAAAATTGAATAAACTCACAATGTATATTTGTACACATAAATGCAAAAATTTTACAAAATATGCATTAGTCCTCCCAATGCTATTTTATCAGCAGAATTAATTTAAAAGCCCCTCTCTTCAACGCAAAGTCTTGAAAATATTATCATATCGGTTCCCAGATGAGTCCTTATGTGATTTTACTCACATCCTCCTCTCAGCCCAGCAGTTCCATCCTCAGTACAGACTAGCATTAATGCCTCTTTAGCCACTGTTACAGATGGAAAACTTCTTATCTAGCTTGTCATGGCCCTGGGTGCAGCTACAGGCTCTGCTACAGACTCTGCAGCCTTGTCTTCTGACTCCTATGGGTTTGTCTGCCTGTGCTCAAGGCCACTTCTGACCTGGCACAGCCATGTAACCTTGTCTCAGCCAGTAGTGACACATTTGATGTAGGAGGAAGAACTTGGAAAAACTTTGTTGGTTTCTCCCTGCATTTAAGGAGTGGATGCTGCAATTAAGTTCTAGCCCTTGCCCCAGTCCCAGCCTGTTTTACATTGCAGATACACCTGTGCATCACTTTGCACCTCACTGATCCTAACCCGGATTTGCAGACTTGATCTCAGGTCTGTCTCCTGCCTATGAACTTGTCTGCAGACCTGTAATTTTGTTTGATCCTTGTTATTAACCCCATATCTACTCCTTTTTTTAAAGACTGCAGGAGGACACTGCCCTGTTTACTTCAGTGGTGTCAATTAATCTTCTAACGTGCTTCTCTTTCTGGAGCAGACAGCTCTTGCTGCCTCTTGATACAGTTTGGTGTTTTATGATATGGAACTATTTCATTTAGCTCAAATGTGAAAAATAATTGAATGAGTCAGCAGGTCTTCCTGGCATCTCTTACCTCTTGGTGTCCCCAAAGTATTAAAAGTTTGCATCTCTGGTGCACAGATAGTCAGTATTGGCTCTGACAGGTGATGAGGTACCGGGGTAAGCCAGCAGTGCTGCAAAACTGAAACTAGGCTGAATTCCTGCAGCATATCCTCACATTACAGATTACACAGGCTCAACAGCAGGATAAACTGATTCAAATAAAAGCTCAGTAAACAATCTGTTGTATTTAATATTGTTCTAGGACTGATATTTGGGAAAGTAGGGACCCCCCTACAATGAATCTCCTCTTGATCTCAAATTCATGGAGATCACAAGTCACGGAGATATTTTCATCAGATCTGATGAGACCTTAACACAAAACAGCAGAGATTCCCCCCTTCACGTCTCCACTTCACAGTTTCTACAATCTGCTTCTGGAGTATTACCTGAAACTCAACCACAGCACTTGCAGCTTTTGGAGTCCTGGAAGGAATTTCTGCAGCTGGGGGAGTATGCAACCCATGCTAGTATGGCTTTTATGTAGCAGCTGCCACTACTCTGGACCAAATTCAGCCAATAAATGTGTCAAACCTTTAAGTAAGAAACTGGCACTATATACTGCAAGTTACTGACATGTACTTGGGTCGGAGTGTTTAAGTTGTACTTAATTCACTAGATTATTCCTCTTGCACATATACACAATTGCTGGCAGTCAAAATTTTTGCATGAAAGGAATTGCAAAGGGAGAAGCAGCCAGAAGAAAGTAGTGACTGTTACTAGGGAAACACTTTACAGAGTAAATAAATATTGATAGTGATAAAACTGTGGATAGAGTCGTAAACACCATCTTCTTCTCTGTCCCTCCCAGTTCCCTGATTATCTATACTTCCACAATAAAGCAAATAGCTGACAAGATGAAAATCATCAAGGTAAACCTTGAACCTGGGCTTCTCAGTAAGAAATGCAGAAGACCAGATATACATAATTTTTTGGCAAGAGAACTTGAGTATTTTCCATTGACTTACAAGTGACAAATGGCCGAGCCATACAAGAGCATTCTTGTTGCTGTCCTGTGTCCTTTGCTGGAGGAGCAGTTTCCCAAAGGCTATGGAAGCACTGACTGTCCAGTAACAGGACTCCCAGCAGCAGAGCTCAGGCTGTTTGGGGAGAAACCTCAGAAGAGAAGTTTTGTGATAGGCTAAGTGCGTCAGAAGAGAAAGAATTAGTGTGCTTGGAGTGGGATGACAGGGACTGTCATGTTGGTTGTGTGGCTGGATGCAACAGTCTATTATGTGCAAAATTCTGCATTCCTTGAATGTTGGGTTTGGAATGACAGGCAAATTTACCAATGGAAAATGCTGTGGCTTGAGAGCTGAAATAGACACTGTACCAAACACACGCTTATCCTTTTGGCTACAGCAATGACCACATAGATACAGAAATATTTATGTTGGGAAATACATAGAATTTCTTAATCATGATGTGGCTTACAAGAGAACTTCAATTTGAAGTGCAGTGGTACAAGACTTGTGAAAATGATCATCCAAGTCAGAACTGCTTTTATGCCACAAATATACAGTGAATTGAGCCCAGCTCACTCTTGCTATTAGTCCATGAGGTCCCTTCTCCTGTGCTCACACACAGGCTGGGAGCCTTGCTGTTCCATGATGAAACCTGGTTTTTATGGACTTTTTAAAGCAATTTTTTTTTTCAGGAGAACTACACAATAGTTTAAATCCAAATTTTATTTTAGTGCAAGGTTAATTTTTCCTTTATGCGGTAATATGTATTTTTTTCCCTGTCATACCTGGCTAGCGCTGACATACCACTCCCGGGCACGTGAGGAAAAGTGTGCTTGACTCCGTCGCAATCCTCGTTTCCCAAGCGCCTTCTCAGAAAGCTATTTGTTTTTCCCCCCCCGTCACATCGCAGGTATTTTTAATCCCTGTCGGATAAGCTGACAAAGGCTAATTTAAATGGCCAGCGCACTTCCAGGCAAGAACGCTTCCCGGCTCCGGGGAGCGGCCGTCGGGCAGGCACGTGCCGCCCTCCTCGCGCGGCGCCTCGTGCCCGCCGGAGCCTGGATCCCGGATCCTGGAGCCGCGCTGTGCCCCCGGCCCGGCGCCTCCGGGCCGCGCTCCGAGCCCTCGCTGCCCACCGGCCCCGCTGCTCCTCCGCGGGCCGGCGGCGGGGCGGGGAGAGTGTGCGGGGGGGGGCAGGGGTGTGTCCTGCTCCCCTGCTCCCTGCCCGGGGCACCGGGGGCTCCTCTCCTCTCCCGGCGGCTGCGGCTCACTCGGCTGGCCGTCCCGCGGCGGGACGGGTGGGCTGCCCGGGAGCCATGGCTCGGGAAAGTTTGCCGCTGCTCCTGCTGCTGGCGGCGCTCGGCAGCCGGGGCCAGTCGCCGTCGCCGCCGCCGCCGCCGCAAAGAGGTACAAGGGGAGCGGGGAGCCCGCGCCTCGCCCGCCCGGCCGGGACCGCGGAGCGTGCGGAGGGGGAGGCGACCTCGCCACCGGCTCGGGAGTCCTTGTGGTGACTGGAGGGACGAGGGGACAGGGACCGAGCGTGACAAGTGACCCCCAGCCTGCAGCGAGGGGACTCGGGGGGCGGCACCACCGCTGGTACCTCGGTGGCCGGGCCGGGTAGGGGCCGCTGCGGGGGCTGCGCTTGCGGGGCCGGCACATCCCGCCCCCAGCCGCAATTCCCGGTCCCGCACACAAGCGCTGAATGACCCGGTTCGGAGCAGCGCAGATGGGCAGGGGGAGATCACGTAGGTGAGGGACCGCTGGAGGACGTGACCCCGTCCCTGAAGCGTCACCCCAGCGTTACGGGCTGAGCTGCCGGCATCCCTTCTCCACCCGGGATGTGCCCGTCTGCTGGCATCTCTGTGACAGGGGAATTGGATAGGCTGTGTTGCAACACGTGTGGGCTGCCTGTACTGCTTTTAGTTCAGGTGGCAATTTGATGCACTTAGCCCGTCACAAAGCTTTTCTGTTAAAAACGAACCACGACGGGAATGGAATCAATTGTATCCTGCATGGGTTGTAAATGCCTTAGACATACCATTATCATTATACAGTGTTTAGGTGTGTTGACACTATAAAGTTTTTTTTTTGTTTGTTTGCTTTTTAAGTTAGTGTTCTGTGGAAAGATCAAAAAAGGGTTTGTACAGGTATGGGAGAAATAAATTTTAGTCAATTTCTCAGGTCTCATAGGAAATCCTTAAAACCTGCAATATTCAGTCAGCCTGCAATATTCCTTCTGGGGCTTACATTTGTACTCTTAACATTTTTATCCTTGCTGAAATGAATTTAGTTAGAAGATACTCTGGGTGTGTCAAAATAAAATTAATTCAAGCCTCTGGATTAACAGCTATCTTTCCTTTGACCCTGATGTCACATAATAGGGTGAACATTATAGATTAGGTATTTTTACGATTCAGGGTTTACTTTGGAAAATATGATGCGCTGACTCCTTAATATGAATTTTGCTGTGTGAGAATAAAAGGCAGTTGATCTAATGTCTGTGTAGATTAAAACTCATCCAGAATTAGACTGTGTTTAGGTGATGACTTACTGGTAAACACTGAAGACTGGGATTTTAAAAGTAGAGCATTTAAAATGCAGTACATAATGCATTTTCTTCTTGCTGATTTTTTCTTCTTTTTTTTTTCCCTTAATTAATTTTTCTGGCTTAATATTGATGTGGCATTTCTTTTAGTATTCTCTCTCTCACACACACATACACACAGGGACACTTCTAGAGAATTCCTTTTGTTTATGCAGTATCATGGTTTCCTTTAACTTTAACAGTGAAGGGACATGTTAATTATTTCCCTTTTAAATTAGAAGTGGGTGTGTTTCGTGTTCATCTACTGCATCACTTATAAGTGAGTTCTGGTAATTCCATGAATAATCCTAGGACTTTTAATTAAATGTTAATGTAGTGATGGGGCCTTCTAAATTTAATAGTTGAATTCAAGTCCTGGCCTGCCATTTATTTATTATCTTCTAAATTTCTTTTTAAGATCTCTTGCAGCTGCTAGGAGGTGCTAGCACTATGTAGATGTCACTGTGTTGCCCACTACAGACAAAGAGATAATGAACTCCTCTCTAATGCAAAAAGTTAGGAAAGTCTGACTTCACTGAAGTCCTGGGGGATTTTTAATGTGTACAAGAATGTTACTGGACTCATGGTTTGTATCTTTAGACTTACAGCTTTTGTTTTTTGACTTAAATGTTATTTGGTAATAACCATAACATTGGATGCTTACTAATTGTGAGCACCAGTTGGATGTCTGTGGACAAAATTATGTAACAGAGCTGCAACGCTTTGAAAAACAGTGTTTGAGACATCACAATGAATTCCCATGTTGTTTTATAGAACAGAACATTTCAAGAACATTTTGCACCTCAAAGATGGGAACAGTCTGTATTTCTTTTTTTGTTTCTGTTCTTGTGGGTAATTTTTTTTTCTTTTTAAATTTTTAGAAGACTTACTGTGGTCAGAAACCTGGAGTTAATTTCAAGCTGTTTTTTTGTTATTGTTGTTGGGGTTGGTTTTTTTTTTTAGCTACGCATATTATCTGTTCTTTTGTTGTTTGAACACTAAAGTCATGCAGAATTTCTGTCATGGTTTTAACCCCAGCCAAATACCACACAGCCCCATACTCCTTCAACTCCTTCAAGTCCCAGCAGGACTGGGAAGAAAATAAGGTTGGTAAAAGCTGGAAAACTCATGGATTGATATAAAGGCAATTTAATAGGTCAAGTAAAAGCTCTGCAGGCAAACAAAGCAAAACACGGAATTAATTCACTGCTTCCCATGGGCAGGCAGGTGTTCAGCCATCCCCAGGAGAGCAGGGCCTCATCACACATAACAGTTACTTGGGAGGACAAACATCATCATTCCAAACATCTCACGTTTCCTCCTTCTTCCTCCCACTTTATATACTGAGCATGATGTCATATGGTATGAAATATCCTTCTGGTTATTTGGGGTCGTCTGTCCCAGCTGTGTCTCCTTCCAGTTTCTATACACCTTTGGTCTCGTCACGAGCATGGCAGTACAAAAAGCAGAAAAAGCCTTGGCTCTGTATAGGGCCTGCGAAGCAATAACAAAACCATCTCTATATTGTCATCACTGTGTTCAACACAAATCTAAAGCACAGCCCCATATGAACCACTGTAAAGAAAATTAACTCTACGCAAGCTGAAACCAGTGCAATTTTTCAGAAAATGGAAGAATTAGAACCAGAAAAGGATGTGCATTCTTCAACAGGGTTTCTTAAAGATGTGCTTAACTTGCAGTTAAGGTAAACTGGCTGAAGAGTTGTGTAATGTTCCTTTGAATCTTGAACCTCAGTTCATCCTATTCCATGTGGAATGGGAGAGAAACAAAATAGTAGTGATTTACAAGGTAATGTAAAATTTCTTTTGATCTTGAATTCATGCATTTTTTAAAAGGATCTCAATATCTGTTATGAGAGAGAACGGAAGCTATGTGTCTGTGAAAGGTGTGAATAGAAGGGACAGGGCTAAGGAACATACACTGCACAGTAACTTGATCTTTAATGTCAGTTGCTGAGTGGAGATAATTCATGGAGTACAGATGCTTTTAGCATGTGTGGAAGGAAGTGTAAGTTGACTCCAAGTGGTGATGTATATAGGATGCTTATAAAGTTAAAGTGAGATTTCTCACTTGAAAGAGATATGAGGGGTGAACATCAGCAGGATATGACTAGTGCCCGTCTGTTAGGCAGTGGATGGTGTCAGGCAGGTCAGTATTTTTAAGTCTCTCTGTAAGTGTACAGTTTTTAAAGAAGTTTCCTGAGAGTTTAGTTCAAAACTGTGTTCTCTGTGTTATGTCATTGCAACTAGGACTTAAAAGATTCCTTCCCACATACCAACCTGTGTGTATATTGTATCCTATACTCTGAAAAGTTAAGAGACAAGGGTAATAGGACATAAGTTTAGTATTTCAGGTCCTAAGAATGAAGAATGTGTGTAGACTTAGATACTCTCTTTCTTGAGACAAAATACACCCCAGATGCTTTTTTTTTTAATGTAATCTGTAAAAACAGAAGTCAAGTTTCCTCTTTCTTCTTAGGGATTTTTTTCAGTAAGGTCAATTTCTAGGCTCACCAATGCCACTGAACTCTAATCTTATAATGGAGAGTGTTTCCATCATGGCTGATGGCATTTAAACATGCAAAGCATTGCTGGCTGTATTTGGAGAACAGAGCTTGTAAGAGATTTAGTTGGTAAAGTTGCATTCTACTTTCCTGAGAAAACAAAGCTTAGATGATTGTTTATCAGCTTCTTCTCACCTAAATAAATTTTGAGTCTGTTACCCGATATCAGCAAATATAAAAATAATGCAAAAATCTATAAGATATAATCACTGAAAATCTATTTTCATGGCTATTTAAGAGAAGTACTTTATCTTCTGCAAAAAGAAAGGTTGAATTTAGCCATTATCCTGCCCATGCAGTCTGTGTAAATCAACATGTGTAGAATTCTGGCTTCAAAAATATGAAAGAGAATACATCCATTGTGGAGGGCTGGCATCTTAGAATCTGTAAAATTCTGTCTGATCAGTAGGGATTTACCAGCCCCAAAATACTGCTCTCAAATATACAATCTCAATCACCATCTCAAATTGTGAGTGCTTTTAACTTTTTAATTCAAAGCTGTTGTCCATATCACTTTCTTATAGTTTAATAACTGGCTGAGAAAGTGAAAGCAGAGGTAATTAGTGCGTGTTCAAGGTTTAGAATGTGAGAAATAGTAAAGGGTCAGCTTAAGGTGTTAGAAATAGGTAGAATTGCCCAGACTGACTGGAGATGTAAGTTTTTTGTGTATATGTTTAACTAGAAATACCCACAGCCAAAATGAATGAGGTAGGTCTTGTACAAGAATCTGTGAATTTCTCCAAGCAACAAATAAGACCATAAGATGATACTTTATATGGATGGAACTTTATATTTAACCTCCTTATTATTAAATTTTCCTCTGAGTTTTTTACATGAGTCATTCTTATTAGGCTTGAAATGCTAAAGTCAGAACAGTGGTTCTTTAACCTGTTCCAAAAATCCTCTTTAAAATAATACAGCAAACAATCATTTTTAATTAATTCAGGCTGGAGGAAGGAATCCACCCACACATGTTCTAATTTCTTATCCAGCTACTTGGACTGACAGCTTTTTGAGATTATAGTACTTTGGAATAAGAGGCAGCATGAGTTCCTGGTACAGGATGGATTTTTCTTTTCTTTTCTTTTTGTTTTCAGTTTCTTTCTCCCCCCCCGAAGTTCAGACTCCTCATATTTACAGGTCAGAAATGGTGGTGATGCCTTGTGGACACAACTAAATGCAAATGTGAACCAGTGTGCATACCTAATGATCTCCCTTTCTTTCTCAACTTTTTTTTCATAGATAAGAATTCCTTAATTTCTGGATATTTTTCTCCTAAGCATGTGAGCTTGTATGTTACACACTAGCAACTCAGGCCACACTAGCAATCATACAGACCAAATCTTGCTTGCAAGATTGTAAAATACAGACCAAAACTTTATATTGATTCCATCCATGTGTTTGAAATAGGAAAGGAAATTCGTTGTGTTTGCCAATAAAACTATTACATGAGCTGGCTCTTGCTGATGACTACATGTTATTTATTCTCTTTTACCAGCTACTGTAGTTGATAGTCAATTCCTAGTTTCTGTTTTTCTGCAGTTCATATGTTTTCTTAAATCCAAAACATGTAGATAAGAGAGGTTCTGAAGAAAATGGTGTTTTGCACTGCTTCTGTACTGTGGGTAAGGCTGAGATTAGACTTCTTAATGGTTTATTTTTATTAGAAAAATTATAAGATTTCCAGAAAAAATAACTTGGATTTGTGTGATTTGTGTACTGACAAGTAACAAAGATCTCTCAGGATTCTTGCAACACTCAAAACAAATAACTGTTACTGCTCACTTTTTTTTTTTCAGCAGTTCAGTCTCCATTAGTTACACCTTAGCGTCACAAGGATTTTCATAGGACTCTTGCACCCAGCCAGATTCCTCTAGCAGACATTATCTTTGAATCAGACCTTGTAATAACATTAGACTGTAAAGCAGCTGTAGCAGCATTATGCCAGGGAACTCTTGTGAAAGCTCAGGAAGAATAATGAACATTCCTGCAGAGTGGATTATCCAAATACCATTACAATGCCTTGTTCTGTCCCAGCTGACGTGTATGTACTGCTATCATGATTCATGGACTTAAGATGTGATAAAATAGAAAGTTACCTAAAAGTTAACAAAATATTATATAAAATTTATTTTTATAGCTATATCAATTGTTTTTGATGGCACATTATATATATTCTCATTATTCACCTAACCCAGTAAGTGGGGGTGTTCTTCAAGGTCAATTAGAAAGAATTAGAAGAATGCCTCTAAACATACTGTAATGTATTTCCCACTGCTACAGGAAAATGGAGCAATGCTGGGGATTGGCAATCAGGAGTTTGGAGGTGCAAGAAAAAGAAATCAGAACCCCTGTTTTTCTGCACACTTCCAGTGATAGTGAGAGTTGATTTAGGATTTAGTTTGTTTTTCTACATACACACCTGCTTCTTAGATGAACCCTGAGAATTTTTGGTGCCACTTTCACCCAGGCTACCTTTAGGTTTTGATGGGAGATGCTGAATGTGGCAGTTTATTACTGTCTTTATGGTAACTGATCAGCTTGTAATCCTGTTCCACAGAAATGTTTGGGTAATTGCAACTGTAAAGAATTGCATTATATATTAACTTTCCTGGTGTTTATTCTACCCTGGAAATCCAGAACTACTGCTATACATTTGTTGCTGAATTACTTTTAGACTGAGAAAAGGAAGAAATAGCATTATTTTTACATATCACTATGTTTCAAAATATGTGTGATAAACTACTGTGTGGCAGTGATAACTATTTTGTGCATTTTCTGAGCACTTCTGCAATGGTGATAATGTGAGTAGTCTGGATTTCTCTGAAAGCCACACAGCTCTACAGAGCAAGAAATCCATGCCTTTCAAAGCGTTCAAAATGACATGGCAAAAAATACAGGGCTTTTGAATACGGTATGTGGAACCACCAGGAATGGAAAAGTATATCTGTGCAAGCTGCAGAGCTGGTGATTGGAATGTGGCGCACTTGCACATCTAATTTGACTGTGTGAATTATGCATAAATTTTTGTCATGTCAACAAAAAGATTGCAGACCACCACAAGTACATTTTTTAGGTTTAACTCTCAGCCATCATTGATACTGCTGAATTAGTTAATATAAGCAGAAAAAAAACCCTATTATTGATACTATTTCATCCCTGTGGATTACTTTTTTACTCAGCTTCTATGACAATTGTGGCAACACCCCAATTGTGAATATAGGGATTCCCACATGTAGTTCATGGCATAAACCAGAGTACATTTCTCATTGATTTTTTATTTTGGTACAATTGGAGATTATTTTATATTAATCATTCCTTCTTAAAGATGATTGAGTCCTCACACAAAAATGTTTTCTTTACCATGGGAACAACACCCACACATTTAATTGAATAATATATTTGTAATATGCACACTGAGTTATTCTCTTAAACACAATGTCTTTCTACAGCTGGATACAGCCTTCTAAATTAGTTCCATTGTATTAAGGTTGTGTGTTGTGTGGAATTAGGGTCTGTAAGTGTCACTTTTGGTATGCTTATGTAGTAAATATGAGAAATATTTTCTAAATTCAGAGTAAGTGGGAAGCCTTTACATGCATGCCCTATAATCATTGATTATGCATGCAGCTTCAGCTTCTTCGCCCCACTGGAGCTTTGACATAGAGAGTAAGACAGTTATTTGCCAGAAAAATTAATAGTTAAATGCTTGTATCAACTTCATAGCTTGCTAACTAGAGGAGAAAAAGTACTGAATCTGCCTGCCATATTGGTAGGAGTTATTTAAAAGTGACTTTGAAGCTTATAGTTTAATTAGTGAAAGAATTTCTGTGTCGTATAAAAGTGATGGGGAAAGCAACAATAACAATAATCATCATCATATGCATCAAGAGCTTGAGTCAGTTCTTGGTGAAATGAGGCACTGTCTCACAAGAATAAAGTGGAACTCAAGATGTTAGACTGAGTCATTTGTATATTCATTGAGGATAAGCCTTGTCCTTTGGTCAGGGTTAGTACACTCATGATTTCAAATTTGGATGTATTTCTTGGAGAATAATATCTAAAGGAAACAATGTATGCACCTCATTCTAATGTCTGGGTTCTTCATGATACATGTCTGAAGGCTGTTTGTAAAGTACTTTGCTTCCACTTGCAGTATATATTTGTCCCAAAAGATCTATTTAAAACTTCTATTTTAAAGAGGTTTTTATGTAGCTACTTGTTCTGCCAGTTTGCTTTTGGCTTGCACCTCAGTTAAGTCCCATAATGTCACTCAAAATAAAAATATTTCATGTGTGTCACAAGCAAGAGAGAGATCAGTTCTTGGTTTACTATATTAATTTGGACAGAGTGCAAAACTGTGTATATAGTTTTTGCACAGTGTTACTATTTTTCATTATCTATAAAATTTGGGTTTTATTTTAGTAATTTGTGACTTTTCATTTGAACACTTAGCCTACAGATACATGTGAGATTACAGAAACATATATAGCTTGTCAGTGGTCATTTTAAAAAACATTGAGGAACACAATGTACTTCTTGAGGGTAAAAATTTGGGAGGCAAGACTATTTATGCATGTCTGTAAGAAGAAAAATAAAAACTAATTAGATATTCTGTGAGATTACTGCTAAGAAATGAAGCTTTTTGCTTCAGGAATTAACCTTTACTGACATGAAACCTTGTCTTTATATTCCAGGCTCTTTGGGACAAAGATAGAAGTGCCATATAGGCAGAGGTTGTGGGGTGCTGGATAACATGTATAAAATAGTTGATGAGAAAAATTGTGGTGATGAGCAAACTAATGAAAGTTACATGGTAATTTCTAAGCACAGTAATTAGTGTTTAGCATTAGAGAAAACATAGATAATATCCTTGAGGTTTTGATCTAAACAGCAAATACAGGAGGATAGAAAAGCTGATTTATGAAATTATCAACTCTGGATATAGAATTTGTTGTTAGCATGAAAATGTTTGTGAAATCAACTTTGTTTCAAATTAAAGCAGAGGAGTGCTTTCAGCTCAACAGCTCTAAGAGAAATAGGTATTTGAATTCAAGGCTTAGGGAAGGTTGTAAAGAATTTCTTGTGAAAATGCTGATAAAATAATGGCATTATACTACTGATTGTTGAACAAGTTATATGAACAGCCTCATTAGAGGAGAAATAGAAGGCAGCAAATATGATGCTCATATTTAAAAAGGCTTCCTGTGGTAAACTTGTAACTGTAGTTAGAACTGAACACATTTGCAGACGTATTAAAGTATAGAATTAGTAAAGACATGGATAAATGTGTTTTGTTGGCAAGATCAAAAGTGGGGTTTTTTATATTATATGGTGAAAACAACCTCAAGGAAAGTGTATTAGACATATTAATAAGGGCTATAATAGCAGACCTGGATTTTCAGAAGAGCAGTTGAGAATATGTCTGAGTATCATAAACTATGATTTCACAGAGAAAAAGGAAGAACTCAGTTTATGGAAAAATTCATAAAGGTTTTGACAAGCTGCATGCCTGTCTAGGATGGAATTAGTCTTGAATTAATAGATGTGAACATGAATTTCATTGGAAGCTATTCAGTAATTTTTTGTAATTCTTATACTGGTTTGCTCTTATTCACTTAACATGAGAAAATGCAGCATTCAGCTAGGGTTCTTAGAAGTCAGTTGTTAAAGATCCAGTAAGTAGCAAGTGTTCTGCCTTATCTAAGTTTTTATGACTGGTAAGAATTCCAGTTCTACACACAATCATTTATAGACCATCAATTTTCATGTGTATCTCACCTTAGCTGTGGAAGATGGAAAAATTTGTAGGCAGTCTGCTTCAAAAATGGTGAAATATGTTGTGGCTTGAACATAGACTATGCTTTAATCATCTGCCTCACTTATGTGTATTTTTAAAACAAACCTGTTTCACATTTCTCATGCAAGAAATTCTCAGTCTCACTTTTCCTTAATTTTATTTGTAGATATGTTTACGGAAAGACTTATGCCTGGAAACACTAAGAAGCACAGCACAGAAAGTGTCACTGAATAGGCAGTGACAATAAGTTAGGAAAAGTAAGGCTTAAATAGATTTATAGTTTATATAAATATAAGTTTGTATGAGTTGTTGCAAAGTGAAAATAACTTCTGCTCTAACACACATAACATGGCCTTCAACTACTGCCTCCCTTCCTCTGCTGTAACAAGCTCAGAATGACTTGGATTGGAAGGGACTTTTGAGATCATCTTGTTCCAATGCCTCTGCCAGGGGCAGGGATACTGGACGAGGTTACTCAGTGCCCCTTCTAGACTGGATTTGAACACTGACAGGGATATGATGCATCTGCAACTTCTCTGGACAACCTGTTCCAGTGCTTCACCATCCTCACAGTAAAGAAGTTTATCTAAAACAAATTTCTCCTCTTTGTTTGAACCCATTACTCCTTGTCCTGTCACTATACTTCCTCATGAAGAGTCCATCCCTGACTTCCCTGTAGGTCTCTTTAGGATCCTGGAAGGTTTCTGTGGGGTCTTCCACAAGCTTCTCTGCTCTAGGCTGAACAGCACTGATGTTGCTGTTTTGACAACAGAGAGTTTGCTTCCCAGTAGCTCTTCCATGGGTTCAATCTGTTTTGTGCCAAAGAAGCTGAGTAGCTGAGCAGTGTGTGCCTAAGATAACTTTAGATACCCCCAGGGTAAAATGTGCCTGTAGGAGCCTTTACACTGCTCAAGTGCATGACTTCACACATGGTCCACAAAAGGTGAGCACTCTCTTAAGTTACTCTTGTCCCATAGTGTAGAGTGGTTTTTGGGAATTAAAAGGAATTTCAGGTGAAATGTATGAAAATAAATACTTCCAATTATCTGAAAATCCACTGATGAATTAGTCCATTAATTGACCTAAGTATCTTTGTAATACATCATTTGGTTTCAAAGTAAGTCAACATTATTATGACAATCTAGAATGAGATTAAATTAGTTTCTTCAATCAGTTTAATAAACTCAAGTAATTATTAAATTTCGTGTTAAAAAGCCATTATATTCTGCACAGCAGACCTTCAAATTACTTCTGGAATTAGTTTAAAAATGTAAGATCTGTCTACAGTATGACAGTTCCTCTACAATTATTTTCTGGAAGTGAAACTGAACTTACATATTCCCTGTTAAACCAAATCCACATAGAGTCCAATGAAACAATTTTCTCTCAATCACTACCTAGTTTTCCTTTATGGCTGTTAGTTGAAATAATCCACTTAAAATTGTGTGATATGCACTCATTTTAGAGGAAAGTTTGTTTTGTTTGAAATTCCAGTGAAATTCTTACTGGCTTCCTCATGCCAAGAATTCAAGTCCAAGTCATTATGGAAGAAATATACAGCAGAGAACATAACATTTTGTTCTGTCTTACTGTTCTGCTGAACGTATTTGTGTGCAAGCCATTTATTTCTACAGTGTCTGGAAGAACAAGAGGGGCTGGAGGGTCCCAGGGGTGTCAGTATTGTTAAACTGAAGCATTAGCTGCAGTTGAAAACTAGAGAGTGAGCGGCTACACAGAGCTATTAAGAAGCATTTTGTGTTGTTTCCTGTTTAAATGAGGCTGTGTTTCTGTCTTTGTACTGGCTCCTTTGACTCTACAGCAATACCTTAACATTAAACCAAAAATTTAAGATAAACTAATCCTAGAAATGGTATGTTCTTTAAAATTACATATACAGTTGCATAGTAGTCTCTTTTGTTAGGAATTAAAATCTGTGTCGAATTTGAGATGTTTTCACTGTATCAGCTGGGCTGAAGAAACAGCTGTTCTAAGTCAGTGAGGATCAAAATATTGACATGTCATCATATGGTACTTCTGGAATCCCACTGTTCTGTTTCATAAACATTAATCACTCCTACATATGCACTTATGAGTGTATCTGTGTTTTATGAAAAACCTGACAAGGAATAATGCAAAACTGTAATATAATTATTTATGTACAAATAATTCTTGTAATTTTTATCAGTGCTGAGAAACTTCAGTAAAGGATTCAGCCTTTATTGGATAAAGTGTCTTAAGAAGTAAGCTCAAGGTTTTACAGGCTTATTCTAAAAGAATTCAGATTAATTTTTATTAGCAGAACTAATTGTATCTGACACCTTATTAGATTTTAAGGTGGATTTAATGTGTAAGAGTGTATTTTGTGTTATTGGGCCTAAAGAGATTTTAAGATATGATACTCATCATCCTTAGTTTCTACTAGGAAATATAATTAGCATGAAAGTGAATTAGTATATTTGCTTTACATTTATTTACTTGTTTTTAAATTGGCAAGCACACACAATCTGTTTTCTTCTGAATATCTTTGTAGCTTTCTTCTTATAAAAACCCTGACATTTTAACCTGTTTTATCTGTAGTTATTGGATGTTTTCTCTTACTAAAATCTTAACTGAATTTTTGTCCCTGATGTGCTCTACTATTCATCAGAGAACTTAAGGTTCATCACAATGTATGTTGTTCTACCTAACATGCAATGCTTTTATATATATATATATATATAGATAGATAACTATTATATATATATATAATATAATGGTTAGAATTACTGCATGTTGCTGAGATGCATTAAAATTCCAACCAAAATAATTATCTAGGGCTTTCAGAATTTGGAAACAAGTTTGGGTAAATCTGTGGTTTTGATACTAGACTATGGGTGTAGGACTGAGACAAAGAGCATGTAGTTTAAAGCTGACAGATGGCCCTTAGACATGACCTAGCTGTGGCAATAGAGACTGTAAGGAGAAACAAGTAAGGAGATAGTAGCTATTCTGAGGCACTTTGCTTTTTAAAATAGTGTTCTTAAGAACATCCTTGACTTGAAACAGATCATATTTCCCCCTTGGAAGAAGCCTTTTTGTGTTCCAGTATATGTTATACTACATCCCCTTTCTCTTGAATGTTTCTGCCTAACTTCCATTAAATTGAAATTTTTGTATCTGTCTAGAATAGATGTGCACTTGCAAGGTGAGCTAAGCTGTTCTTTCAACATTCATAAATGAGGTCTGTAAACTGCTATTTAGATAAGTGCATTGTGCTTTTGATATAGTGGATGTATAATGGAATACTGAATTAATTTGAGTATTCTAGTAATATTATTAAATATAACACGTTCATGTCCTCTGCCCACAAACTTTTCCTTGCATCTGGTAGCTTACTTTGGTACAAGACCTGAAAGGGAAAGATGAGGTGGACATACCGTGAATAATTTATTTGTGCATCAGTCTTCAGCCTCATAAAAAAGGCTCAAGAGGATTGTTTTAATAGGTCTGGAAACAGTAGTAGTTCTTCTCTTGGAAATATGTTGTTGCAAAGCAAGGGACTCTCTTGTCAGGATATTTCAATTATTTGAAATGTGTGATGTGGGATTGTTGTTTTCCTTAAAATCTGTAATTAATCTGCTTGAGAGAATCTGGGTTCAGGTTTCCTTCCCAGATAGGCGTATTCAAGCAAAGTGTTCCCGGAAACTCTCCTGGCTGATACTTTTTAAGCAATGCATGCCATGATGCACAGATATATATATATATATATATATATATACATTTCACACATATTCTGTTACTCTAGTCCTGATGAATATGGATGATTAGCCCCACATGTATCAGCTGACTAGAAAAATATCAACATGGTGAATCTGTGGATTTACAATGTGGTATTTGTGTTAAGGCCATCCTCAGTCGTGTGGAGAGAATGGTGAAGGAGGCCCTAGAAAAAGCTGTGTAAATAGACATACTTTCCTTTATTTAAGAGTGGTACACTTTCAGTGATCTTGCTCTACATGCTCAGTATGGGATTTTTGAAAATTATCCAGTTATTGTTTTAGAGGAATGCCTAGTGTTTGCTGAGTCAGGCCCCAAAAGGACAAGTAATGCATGAAGGATGCAGAAGTTTAGTGGCCTTCTAAATCAGGTCACAGCCTATGTTTTTGCTTTTGATAAAGAACTCTTGTAAACTGGATATTTGAACAACATAAATAGGAAGTTTTAAATTTAAATAAAGGTTAAAAAATAATGCCCTAGATTTGCATCTGGTTTTTGTCACCAGTCTTAGAATGCTGCTCAGAGCAGCAGCATACTGCATGGGAAGTCTGATAACGTTGTGAATCTTTCAACCTTATGCATTCTAATCTGAGTGTGGTTTCCTGTAGTATTGCTGATATGCCAGATAAAACAAGCTTGGATCCAAAATCAACCTCTGTTATAAATGGATGCTCTCTATTACCCCTATTTGTCCTTTAATCTGTGATTAACCGTTCACTATCACAAAAAGGAAAACATTATTATATTCAGTTTTGTGTGTAGATTTGCTTCCAAATGGTAAGCAATTGCTGTTTACATGACTGTTTAGTTCAAGTGCAGTTATGTTATATGTTATGGTACATTTATGTGCAGAAATACTTTTATTCAAAGCAGCATCTTCAGGGTAACCAACTGCTTTCATGTTTCTTCACTAGCTGTAAAATTTTTCATCATGGTGATGTAACTATCATGATTTGGCATCCTCAAAGTAAGCTTTTAAAAAATTTAGTTGAAATTGTATACAATAGATTACTTATGAAGAATTAAACTCCAACAGCAAAATTTAGTATGAACAAATAAAATTAATCATTTTGCTTTTTCTGAGGGCTAAGTAGAATTTATAAATAAAAATACTAAAAGTTGGTCTCTTTCATTCCTTTTTCCCTGTCTGGGCAGACTTCCATCAGATGTTTAGACACGAATTCCAAAATCTACATCTTAATTACACTGAGAGAGTTTTCGTGGCTTTGTGCTCTACAATACATAGTATTATGCAGTAGTCCCCCCATTTCACTTAAAGATTTTCACATTTGTAAAGAGACAAGAAAGTGTTGCTGCTCTCTTATGCTACAATTTTCTTAACATTGTATTTCTCTAACTCAATATGGCATTTCTAGAACATAATCAAAAAAAGAAAGCTACCTCAGAAACCTGAGTCACTGAGACATGAAGTGCTGGGGGAAGTTAGCATCAGCATGTGTCATTGACAGAGGGGTTTTAGAACAACTATTTCATACAGACATCAGAGTACAAGTTTGGGGTATTCTCATTTTCCTTCTAAAGAAGGCTTGTTCAGATCTAAATAGAGAGATTAACTGTCCCAAATTTAGGGGCT
Source organism: Taeniopygia guttata (assembly GCF_048771995.1). Taxonomy (NCBI): domain Eukaryota; kingdom Metazoa; phylum Chordata; class Aves; order Passeriformes; family Estrildidae; genus Taeniopygia; species Taeniopygia guttata. The sequence goes on from NC_133027.1 coordinate 54,985,494, forward strand.
TTACTTTCTTTCTGTATGCCCTGGTACTGTTAGAAAAAAGGGAAGTCATGAAGAAAGAGCTAATGTAATTGAATAGTGGATTATATAATTAGCAATTGAGACCAATATTGTTTAGATAGAAGGGCAAAGAAAGAATAGTAACGAGAAAAAGTATTGTTGATGCTAACATTACAGTATACTTTTCATGATGAAAGACAAGACTAGACTAGACTAGTCTCCTTAACTGAGAAATTCTTCCCTTTGTTTTCTGGATCAAATTAATATTCAAGAATTCAGGAGAACAGGTTGAGTAAGAAGTGTGAAAATGCCTACTCCTTACCTCTCCTTCTCAAGCAGTTTGGAATTTGGCCAGTGCCCTAGGAGTTGAAAATCACATATTTAAACCCTTTTGGACAATTATGGATCAGTCCTCTGTTCTGAAGCTATTTGATTTATTTCAAAAATTATATTTCTAATGCCTTATTAGATGTAGAAGAGTTTAAAAATTCACAGTCATGTACTACTTGGTGGAGGTGACAGTAACTGAAGTTTTAGAAAATGAGCAATACTTGTAGTATTGCTAGGAGTGAAGTTGAACTAGCCAGAGCTAGAACAAGTCAGAACCTGAGACCTAGTCTGAAAAACTCAAAACTTCCTTTTTTTCTTTTGTACTGTCATTATTGAGTACTACATGTTGACCATAGTTTTTCTATAGCTTGCTACAAGTGCTGCAGGCAAACAAAGTTTATACAACCTACAAAGACACAGAACTTAAGTTTTCAGTGGCAAAACTGTCAATAGAAACCAACTATCAATGTCTTCCATAGCCATTTAATTACACAGCTATATTCACTGAGAGTTAAAAAGACATGGTTATAATTTGCTGTATAATGCAGCTTTTCTGTGAAGAAATTGCATCTGTAAAGTACTACTTGCAGCTGTAGTTATGGTTTAGTGACAGTGGTTAAAGATTGCTATTATGAAAGGAAAAGAAAGCATATTTCCAGCTTTCATTTTGAAATACATGTAAGCTGAATTCAAGAAATAGGTATGATTGTGACTTTTGTAAACCCATGATAAGAACAGGAAATCCTTGTTCCTCTCATAGTGGCACAGTCTCAAAATGTTATTTTTCATCCTATAATAATTTACTTTGACCTATCTAGATAGAGCAGAGAATTCTGCATGCCTGTCAGGAAATCAAAGCCCTTAAAATATTCCATACATCAGGATTAAAATGTCAGGGAAGACAGCATAAGAACATGGCAGATTTGATGTAGAGAGAACCACATGCCTAGGAACTCAAAACAGCAGAAAAATTTTCCAATGTTATTGTGTAAAGTTTGCTGATTAGTTTTTTCCCAACTAATTTAATTCTATCTTTCTGAAAAATAAATATCCCAAGAAATCAGAATCATATCTGAAACTTGGCTTCTGTATTTATGAGGCAAAGATAGTACCTAATGCCAGGCAATGATGTCTTAAAATTGAGTTTTTCTGTATTACAAGACCAGCCTTAAGGCGTCTGAATTTGCAAAAACAGGAATATAAACCAAATCTCCTAGAACACACATCACCAGTACAGAATTTTTCATGGCTATTTCCATACTTTTCTTTTCCCCCCTCCCAGTGGAATCTTCACTATGTAGTTTTTTTGGGAGCAGTGATGGTATGTAAGATCTAGAACAGGTTCATTGTAAAGACTGTGTTTTAGCAACTTGACACGTCATAACATTTTCTGAGGTAAAGTTTCTTCAGTTTCTTCAGTTCTCTTTTTCAAAGGGCATGGGATATGATGAGAGTTTTTGAAAATTTGAGTTTATGTTGTAAAATGGAAATGTTGTGTTTCATTTGTGTAGCATGACAAACCCCAAATATTGTGAAAAGAGCAGCTGTGTGGGATATCCGTTACCTTCAGAGAATAGTTGTGGTTCATGCTTACTACCTCACTAGATTTGTGTACTTCTATTTGAAAGGAACTTGGCATTCTTGTCACTGAAACTTAATAAATCAAATATAATGTAGCAATTTTCCTTTGAGATTTTTTTGTACTTTCTAATTGAAAGCTGAGCCAATAGAAGATTCTTTCCTTCAGTAGCATCAGACATGACAAACAACTGTTGTTGGGAAGTCTGCCTGGCCTTTTGAGTATATGGATTGCAATTATGCGTGACCTGGAGGTAAACGTTGACGGTACATACACTGCAGAGGGTTCTTTCAGTACATGTGGCAAGTGGGCTAGCACAATTTAAAGGCCTTTTCAGCATTCCTCAATATATGGCTTGTAAAGGTTTGAGGAAGATGTTGAAAATTGGGAGAGACAGTATTTGTGGTGCCTTTCCTTAATCTCTCTGCAGCATATGGAACATACATAAAGTTACCTGATCAGCAGAGAACTGTGAACATTTTTAATGAATGTATTAAAGCCAGATGAGCACCAGATACTTGTTTTAATTAGATGAAAGAGCCACAGCTCTATTTTTAAAGAATATCTAGGTCCTAGTGGGCATTATGAGCCATTGTGGACACTCGATTTACTGTTTGCACACCTGAGAGTTTGGATGCTGTTTCAAGATTTTGGCAGCCTGCAGCATTTCTGGATCTGAATTTCTAATGTGGTCTCATTTCATGAATGAGGGAAGCCTTAGCTTACATACAAATGTAGTTAGGCTTAGAATTTGAAACAGGTTTCTTCAGCAAAGAAGAAAAATTCAGGCTTAGATGCAACAGTGATGGTCTTGGAGTCCTTTAGGCACTGATCCACTGTGGTGGTTCAGCATTTGGCATGAAGGAAATAACAGGTGAAGACTGTCTGTTATGCTCGCATTGGAAATCAAATTCAAGAGGATTTCACCCTTAATCCTTTGACTTTGTTTACTTTCTAAAAAGCGATTAGATTTTGGCCTGGCAACTTATTTTCTAACACCAAAGTACGAAAAACCAATCCTGCTTACATCTTTATATTTCTGTTATTTTCTCTCTTTTTTATCCCCATGATGTTCTTTTTCCAATCTCTACTATCTGAAATTGACTTGCAAATTATTTGTTACAGAAATCCTACATTATATATTCAAATATGAGGTCTGAGAAACCATAAATCTTGCTTTTTAAGCCCAGAATATTCACTAGGCTAGATATTTCCTTCCTTGAATACAAGAGTGTGAAACAGGGAGTCAGTAGAAGCAACTAGGATGTTACACTGACTTGCCTGCAGATTAGGTAATGAATTGGGCAAGATTTGTCAAGATGATGTTTTAAGGCAAATCCCTGTAACTGTGGGTCTGGTTTCAAGCTTTCTATTCTGCTGGACTCTGTCAGATATAGGGGGATGAGATAAGTGAATAGACCTAGTTTACGTAGGGAAAAATTAATGAGCTTCATGGGTGCCCAATTTTTTGTTTAGGTATGGAAAGGAGGTACCTTAATAATATCTTTATCTCATCAAAAGACTCAGGGAAACAAGTTTTAAGTTACTGCAGTTTGTAAGGAAATTTTTTTTGAAATCCCAGTAAATTCTCATGAAATGACATTTGTGATCTGCTAATAATCACCTTCCCTTGGTACAGAACTTGCTAATAGCCACTTTTCTTTGATGCAGAACTTGATTCATGAAAACATGAGAAATTACTTACAGCTTGGGGTTGTGATGCATATAGGGGAGGTAAGATCTTTAAAGAGACGAATGGCTGTAGTTTGGTGGAGAAGTAAAAATTTCAGGAACATGAACTTAGAAATCTTCTTAAAGGCTTGTGAATAATGACACAGGTCTATTATGGACAGAAGTTACCTTTATTGCACTCTGTAGATCTCTCTTGACATTTAAGTATCAGGTATATGTGATTATTTTTCCTCTGGGTGCTATTGCTATATGTGCTATTGGGGACATCCCATATATTTTGGCTGTATCTAAGGTACTCTAACAAGCTTTTTAAAAAATATAAGACACTAAATTCCATATTAAGAAAAACAGGATAACTGTTTTTCTGTGGTCTCTGCAAAGACATAATATTCATAAAGTAAAAAATATTTAGGCTTTAAAACTCAAATAATAATTTAGATTAGAATAGCAAGACTTTGTCATGGAGACTATTGAGCTATGCGTGATGTTACATAAACTGGCTTTTTGGGAGCATGGAATGACTGCAATTACAGTCAATGAAGTATTGAACATTATAGCTGAACTCCACTGAAGTTAAGCTGCATTTGACAAAATCAACAATTCACTAGAGTACAGATATCTCTTTCCTTCCTTCCTGTATTTGAGTGGTGGTAAGTGCAGGCTTGTTGTGAAAGTACAGATAAAGTGTATTTCTCTGCATGTGATCTCAGTGGTACTCCTGTATGAAAGATAACTTTGCTGATACATGACAGCTCTGGCTTAAACTATGTGTGTTCATTTGTAACAGGATGCATGCAGAAGCAGTATTCCTGGCAATATATTGTCTATATTGTCTATATATTGTCTTAAAAGTTGTGGTGTTTTATAAAATCATATTAATTTTAAGTAATCTTGTAAATGTATATTTATATAATTATGTATAATCTGTACAGAGACTAAATATGTGCTCAAGTATAATACATTTTATTAAGCACTGTATTCAAGGCATAGTGGAGATGTTTTCTATATTAAGCAAACTGAATTAAAACAGAATATGTCGTAGTTAAAGCCTAATCTATTTCTTGAGGAGTTCTTGTAAGTGTCAAGTACTCAGAGAATTACTGTAGTTTACAGTAAGTAATGGTAACATTATTTTAAAAGACTGACAATTGCTTGCCAGAATTACATAGTAAAGGTGTAGGGGAAGAAAACTCCTGAGCAGTTAAAAGACTGAAATCCAAGACCTGTGATTTTGTGCTTGTCTTGTTATGAAGTGCATTGAGGCTGTGTTAATCAGTCAATGCCTAGCAGCCAGGTAACTAGCCCAAAGCAGGCATGCTTAAAATATCATAGCATGATATTTTCTTTTCTGTTTTTGGTGCGATTGGAAATGCTGATTGCTTTGACCAGCAACTGGGGGCATTCAGACCAAAGTCAAGGTGCCACTTTGCTGCTTTCAGAATCAAAACTAATCATTTGACTATCTAAATCCCATTTAAGTACACAATAATGTATGTAAATCAAATTGGAGGAACTTATGTATCAGCCTGTGCGTTTTCCTTAGTATGCTAGAACATTTTTATCTATGCAAAAAAAAAAAAAAAAAAAAAAAAAAAAAAAAATCTGATCTGCTAAATATTGTGTGCTTGTTGGAATGGAAATAGAGTCAGCAGAAGGGGTCTGCCATTCAGTTGTAAGAGAAATAGACAGAAATGCTGGGTAGCTTGTCTCACTATTAACTCTTCATAGAATAAATGAGCAAGTAAGAACAATTGTGTTTTAAATTTTAGGAACTCCTGGAAAAGGGGGAACTTTAGTTTATTTTAGTGCCTGACACAGAAGATGATGATAGACACATACAGAGTTGAAAAGCTGTTGTTCTTTGAGAAGTAGGGGCAGGATGAATGGCAGGACTCAAGCAACCTTTGCATGGCCTAGATCACAAACATATAAATTCCTTTTCTGTCACTTTCCAATGTCTTTAGCACAGAAGTAAATTACAGTTTACTTGGAAGATATTTTGAACAACACTTAGTTTTCTCAAACAGATATAGCCTTAGTTTTTCTCTTCAGTCCTTAAAATATTTTGGTCTTGATTTTGAATAGCTTTAACCAAAAGGTTATAATTTTGAAATTTGTGATTTTAGCCTATTTTTTCTTAAATCCTATTGCCTTGCAGTGCATGATTGACACCTTGGAACAGTATAATTATTCTCTAATACTGTTATATTTCTGTGATATATTGTACTTTATGTGTGAAGTATAGAAATTCTTAAAGCTGTAGCATTTCTGTTCACTGCCAGATTGTGTCTTTGGATGGATTCAGCTGAAGAAGTATATATATATTTTGAGGTTATGGTCAGTTTATCAGGACTAGTAGTCCAGGTTATCATCTACCTGCCATCTAATCTATAATTTCATGCCATTTATATTAAAATTTGCTCTATGTAGTTTTTAACTTCAGGTGTCATAATATAATTTTTCCATATGTTTCTACAAGACTTGCATTGTGTCACTTCCTTGTAATGATTTTTAAAACACAGTAGTACATTTGCTGTTGGAAGGAAAATGTTTCTAACAGCCTTTCAGTGTTATATAAGGTCTTTCTGATCTGCACTTGTAGAGTTTGTCACATCTTGTAGATGATGTAACTTACTTAAATGTGCAAGTGGAATGATTGAAAGTTTGCAGCAAACAAGCCAAGTGTCTGTATTTCACTTTGCTCACCTCCTGACTTCACCTTGACTCAAAATGTCACTCATGCTGGAGGACTGATGTATTATTCATTTTAACTCCCATTTTTCCATCTGCCTTTACCAACCCCACGGAACTGCTGTGCATTATGAAATGTGTGTGTAAGGATTGTGCCATGTCTGTGTAGATTACAAGATGTGGTTTTGCTTATCCAGTATAACTTAAAGGCACAAATGAAGCATTGAAGGTTTCAAATTATATTGTGATATTTGTAAGTGCAAATTTCAATCAAATGCCACATAAGTAAAATATTTCATTTACTGTTTGGAAGCATTTCAAGTGATTTGTGCTTGAGATTTGCATCTCATAGTCAGTGGCCTTGCTGTGAAAAAAATCTTCTAGTTTGAAGTGTTCTGAAATGTTAGTTGTTTGGTTTCGTGCAATTACTGAGGGATCTGCTGGTATTTAGAAATGTTACACAGAGAAAATCATTATTGTATGGGGGATGACACATTTAGGGGAAGAGATGTAAAATTACAAAAGAATAGAAACCAAAATAACTAATTTTTCATGGTGAAGAGCTACAGATATTACATTGTTGAGCAAATGACAAACATAATTTTAATGTTCAAACTACCCTGCTATGTGCAATATCATAATATATAAACCTCCAGGTTTCAGGTAACTAGAACACACTAAGTATTCACCAAACACCTTAAGCACTTTAATACTATCAAGAATAAGACTGGTTTTTGTTTAAATTTGGTTTAAACATAATGATTGATAGTAACTTCTTGTAGAGATAGATGAAGGACAGTGGTCATTCTGCATTCTTTTGTGCAATCCATTCTTTCCCACCACTACCTTGAAGGTTGACTACTTTGTAGTACAGGAAAGGATACAAGGGAAAAATGTGAGAGTGGAAGAGAGAATCCTGAATGAATAGGAAAAGGCACAATGCTGAAAAATGAAATTCAGTATCTTTTTAGCACATGTAGGTGCTGACTTGCAGTCCAAATCTAAAGCTTCCTGATGTAGTGCTCAATTTGTTGTGTCTGTATTGTTCTTCAGGGTGAAGTTGGCATATGCAGCATTCTTCCAAATGGCAGGTGTTGGAGGATGTGTCTGAAATAGGTCTCTCATTTCTCATATGAGGGCTAAGCTTTTATTTCTGTTCAGTCAGAGGTGTTTCATCTCAAAAGAGGATCTTCTATGCATCAATATACAGACAGTATGGTTGGGTTAAGCTTTCCTGTTAAAGCCAGATTACCAGTCAGGTAAAGAGTACAAGTTTTTTGAGGAAAACTGGATGATATCTATAGTGGTAAGGCACTTCTTTTGTCAAACAGACTGTATTTCATATCTGTTCCTTGGTCCCCATACATTTTAAATACAGTTACATATTTTGTACATTTTATTCACTGATTCTGTACTGAAAAATATAGGGATGCTCACTAAAATGAGAACAGGGTCTTAAAATTTCCTTTAGACTGCCTTGCCTTCCACTTTTACACCCCATAGCACTCCATGTGCCTTTACAGAGAGTCAGACAGCAGAATTCACATAGATCATCCTTTTAGTCCTGATGAGCAGAATATGATGAAAGATAGTTTTGATTTTCCTTTTCCTGGATTTACAAGACCTCAGACTTGCATTGTGGAATAAAATAGATGGTCATCACAACTGTACCAATGTTTGAATGCAAATTGCTGTTGTTGTGCTGGTCCTGTGCATGTGGCAAACTCACAGATGAACTGGCAAATGAGACCTCTCCTTTGGTCACAGAAAATGTCTATAGGTGAACCCTGAACAGACAAAGGTATTCATTGTCTGCTGTATTACATATTGTATGTTTGCATTGTGCAAAAGAAAGAACAGAAATAAATCTTAGATCATAAATTAACTAATATCTGTGAAATAAATCAAGACTAGTAATGATTACAAGAATGTTGACAAATGGTTGACAAAGCTGCTGAAGCATGTAAAGCTTGAGTACTGCAAGTAGGTTGGAAAGATTTGTGTACTACCTTATGTCTAAGTCTTTACTAAAGCTTATTATAATTGCCAGTATTGTTGGTCTGCTACTGAAAAGCAGGAATCAATTGCTAAGCAGCAGAAGAAAAATACCTAAATGAAGACCATCTGACAATCAGTTTCCATACAGTCATTAGGATGATAGAAAACAAGTATTATTTAGAATCAATGTAATGAAGAAAGAAAGTAGAACCATTATTGATTGAATTCTATCAAAGTATTTAATGGTAATAATTAATGTTTCTTTCCAATTCTGTTAACATACTTTTTTTCCCCTGTGCGATATTTTAGTGTGATCCATGGTAATGTGAGCATGAAGAGTTCTATTGTGCCTTTCTAATATCCTGCTCATCCTACTATGAAGATATGCATGGTTCCTATAAAGAATTTTTTCTTTTCTTATCCTTGGATCTTTGCCAGTGCATATAATCCTTGTCTCTCATTCTGTGTGTTTTATGTATGCTGAAAAGAGCCAAGTCTCTGTTTTAAGGCACTTCATATCTGAATAGCAATACCTCTCCTTGCTTCATAAATTACTAGAAGGGAGGCATGATGGAAGATTGCAAATCAACTGTCTTTTTGTTACACAACTCCACAGGCAATCTTTAAAAAAATAATGATATTCAGTCAATATTATTTTAATTTGTTTTGTCTTAGAAATTAAGATTTTTCTTTGGGTTCATATTAAATGTGTCTTGGAAATACCACCTTTAGGTGTGATCTGTAAATTAAGAGAGGGTGTGAAGCCTGAAAAAGACCATGAAAAGTAGACAGTACTGATTGAACAATATAGACAAAATGCCTGAAGTAACTTATGTCAGAAAAAAAGTCATAAGGAAGGTAGGCAGGAAGAAGGAATGGAGTGAATAAAAGGAAAAAATGAATTGAACCTGAAGAATGGAGGAATACACTGTTTCTACTTTGAATGAAATGTGATAAATTAATTCTACATTTAATAAGTAATTCTATAGAATTATTTAGGAACCCAAACCAACAGCACAGACCTAAAAGCTTATAGGGAAACTCTTCATAATTGTAAATGTAAAGTGAGAAAAATAGACGAATGAGTGCATTATTTGGACAAGAAAGCAACAAAATTCTTTCCCTAGAAAGAAGGATTGATCTATAAAGTGATACAGGAAAACTCAATACTCTGGTACAGAAATTAATTTCTGGCAATTGCAAGTTGTCTACCCAGTTTTCAGATAATATCAGCCATTCTACCTTCAAGGAAGTTATCTGCTATATCTTATTGAATTTAAATTTGAATAATATGAATTATTAATTTTGCATAATTAAGGGTTACTCAGAATCAAAAAATCTATGGTTATGAAATCATGAAGTGCCATGAAATAACCTTTTGCAATACAGGAAGAGAGTAAATTTTCACTTGTCTTCTTATGTATATATTGTACCACTTGCTGTTTTTCTTTTTTTTTTTTATTTCCAGTTTGTACAAATGAAAAAGACAGATGTTCTCACAAAACTTGTTATTTTGGGAGGATGCAGAGATCCCGGGGGATCCCAAACTACCCTATCACTTTGCAAACTGTGGAGAGCTTCATACATTTTATGACAATCTTGTGTACACCATTCATTTTTTCCAACAGTCTTTTTTCCCCATATTTTTAGGTTGCGGGTTTTTTTTTGGGTTTTTTTTTTTGTGGGGGGGGGTTTGTTTTTTTTTTGTTGTTTTGTTTTGTTGTTTGGTTTTTTTTTTTTTTTGTTTCTTTTTCAGATACTCTTATAGGCTTGACCCAGAGAGAAATTGTTACATGGTAGTGTGAATTTCATTCTATACAGTTACACTGACCCATTCCCAAATGGGATAGGGACTCATAGAAAGAGGTGTTGTTACTTTTTGCCCAGCCAGCCTTTCATTTGTGCTAGAGTGTTTTTCCTATTTTTCTTAAATCATGAGTTTGAGCCAAACTCAGCTGATTCAGGATTATTTAGCTATGTGAATTATTGTGTCAGATTTTGTCAATGGAGAAGATGCAATAAGAGAAGCTTCTGAAGCTTCAGCAACATGTACTTCAAAGAGCCTTTATGCCTGCCTCAAGAATATTCTGAGTTTTTGTCATCTGTTTTCCCTATTCTCCATCCATCCAACGGTTTATCTGAAGTTCAAGAAATTTATAAGTATAGCCTATAAAGAGAACAAAATTTGAATTTACAGATAAAAAATACAATGTGGAGTTGTGGGTGGCATTCTGTTAGCACAATTTGATATAACTGCCTTAACACCTACTTGTGGCTCTGCCATTTAGTGTGAAATCATAAGTCTGTATTAGGAGCCTGTCACAGCACTGGACTTCAGAAGATTCCTTTAATAATGAAAAATTGCAGTACTCTGACTGTTCCACAGCTGAAATACAAAACAAAAAAAATTAAGGGTTTCAGCAAGGGCTGTTAGAGTTTGGAAGGAGTTTGGTTGGACTTTGAGAGGAAAAGGGAGTTGAAACCTTGTTTGTGACTTGGAACTAGAAGGCAGAGGAAGGAAGCCATGTGACAGTCTATGGGGCAGTCTTATCAAGGGAAGTTTTTGTATTTCTTTTGTCTTTGGACTCAGTGACCTGAAGGTCACATTCTTTTCTTAACCTGGGTGCTATTTTTGATTACTATTGTGTACTTCATGCAAATGAACAGTGCTCTAAAATTAAATAGGAAGAAATATCATAACTGAGAAATGAGATAGTCCTGGTGCCATATATCAATATTTGAATTCTCCCTTATGGCGAAGAAACTGTACATGACAGCCTTCTTAAAAAGGCCTTTTGCATTTGAATGGCTTTCTTGTAATTGCCTCTGACTGAGCTAATGAATGAGGCATATGAGGTATGCAGTAATGATCTGTAGCAGAGCTACATTTCTCCTGCAGCTACATTAAAAATAACTCTTGTTCAGTATGAGTCCATGTCACTATCAATATTCAAAGCTAAATTGATTTATGGTGGTTTTGGCAGAGTAAAGAACACCTCTTTTTTAAATTCAGGTAATAATTTTTCTTCTAATGAGCTGTTCAGATCTTTATTCCACATGAAAACACGAAATCACATATACCAACAAGCAACAGTAAAAACTAATTATTTTCCAAAGAGGACATTATTTTTTATTATGTGTGAGCTTTTAAATAGGTATTAAAAAGTCATTATCTGTTTTAGATATCACTGGTGAACTTGTTTATGAAAAAGCTAGAATTAATTTGGGTATCTGGGTGTTTCTGACTGTTCTTGTTTTCTCCAACATCCTGACTTCCTTTTGGGGATAATCTTGCATTATATTCATTTATTTTAATTGTTTCATTTTCTGTTTTAAATACCTTTTCCTAGCTGGAAGCTGGTGTAATGTTGGGACAACTGAGTTTGGAGAGGCAGAGCAGAAGACAAGGTCATTTGTAGCCACAATGAGGGCGATAACAATGAGTATAACTCCTGAAGGATGGATAATGTGTAAATTAATAAATGTGCAGACACATGCAGCTTAACTCATGGTTCTAGGTTCTTCTCCAATCAATGTTTAGACATAAAATGCTGTGCCTGTACTTTTCACACAGGAGAGGTCAAAAGCCTAAATGAGAATGTTTGCATTCACTTGCCAATCATTTGAGGCAATGTTGTACTAAAGATTGAATGTCTTGTGGTATTTATTACATTTATTCCTGCATTAGCTATACCTGGGAGGGAAGATAGTTTTTTCTGTTTATAAAATGGTTACAGAGAGTTTTTTTTGTGATGTGGCTAACATGAAGTAAAATGTTAATATTGCTCTTCATTAATTCTCATTTACCCACTAAAATTTGTAGTTTGAATTAGGTGCTTTGAGTTTGAGAAAGTTGGCTGCTTGGCAGTTACCAGTTGAAGTTCTACTTCTGTTTACGCTGTTTAAAAATGCAGTGAAAATATATCTGCAAGCCTGAATAAGCAAGCATTGATTGCTAATGAAATAGGTTTATTTGTGAATTGGAAGTCTCTTTTTTAAATTTGGCCTGGCTACTAGCTCTGGGCCATAGGGCTTTAAACATTCAAATGGTAGTTTAAAGTGAATAAAAGTGTGGCTGGTAATTTACAGAATCAAATGTTTCTGGGTGCATTCAGGGTGCTGTGAAAGGATACATGATCAAATTAGATCTCTAAGCACCCCAGTTAGCCTGTGGAGTACTTGTTGCATCGGAGGATGAGACACAGAGCAAATACTAAAGGGGAATGCTGAAGCAAGGTAATCTTTTAGTTGTTTTGTTTTCAGATTCTTCTGTGGAATAAACCAGTTGGATACAATCAGCTCATCCTTTTGTAACACACCCCACAGCAGCTTCTACACTTTTCTAGGAAAGAAGGGATTCTGGACTCTGATAAGGTCCATCATACCCATTTCCTTTTTTGTTTCATACCTATGTAGGATAAGGCTGTGGGAGGGGGAATTTCAGGTCTTCCTTAACTCTTGATAGAGGAAGGCTCACAGGGAGGGGAAAATCTTCAGAAAGGCATCTTCATGCCTTTCTTATCTTTGAGAAGTGCTTTTACAATCTGCCGTCTCTTGTAGTAATTTTGTTCATCTTAATGGCCACCCTTGTTTTAACTTTCTCAGCTTTTCTAGGAGTAATGAAACCTTAGAAAAATAAGATACCATGATGCCGTGCTCCTAGGCTTCTGCTTCTGGTGGAAATGCAGATCTGTCAAAAGTTTTAGCTGACTAATTTTACTAATAATAAATTAAAAACGAAGCTGATAAAGATGACTGGTTTTGGGCCTGAGTTGCAATAATGATCAGACTATCAGTGGATTTCCACTTCTTGGCGTCTGGAATTCAGTTCTCTGCTTTATTGTTGTATCATTAAATTTTAGGCTAGTACTTCAATCTGTTTTTCATATAAGAGTCAGATTTTTTTCCCAAAATATTTACTCTGAGTACCACTGTCATACCACTCATTAACATTTTGTTGCAGTTTTAATTTTTAAAAACACTCTATTAAACACATTCATCTATGTTTCTTACTGCATCTGTTTTAGCTATACTCTCTTTTCTGAGTATCCATCAAACAAAATTATTTTTGCCTTGTAACTCTTATAAAATTGCTTTTGTAGTGCAGAGTTCTTTTATTTACTCCACTTTAAAAGCTTAATGGACATTCATATTGTATGTACTTTTTTCAGTTACAGCTGGGTAGAAGTGAAAAACTGTAGCAAAATAACACAACTCTTTTAAAACTTTAATAATTCAAAAGTTTGTTAGGTTTGTTATCCATGCCAATTTTTGTTGTTTTCTTTCCTTAAGGTAGTCTCTTTATAATGTTAAATTGAGTGGGCTCTTATCTTAAACTATGTGATTCCTTCAAGCTTAAATCCTAATTTTGTATTGCATTTGCTTATTTGAAGAGATCATTAATGCAGAAAGCAGTAGTGTTACCACTCATCTCAATTTAAGAAATTGTCCCACTGTCCACCATAGTAATGTATTCTAATTACTCAAGAACAAAGAATTGTGTTAAAGAAGTATTTTTGAAGCAATACTATATTGACAATAATAACCGTAGAAGACATCAAAAGCTTAATTTGCAAAGAAAACTTGTGCTTTGGAATGGCGCTTTTGCCTAATTGTCACTGTGAAAAACAGCTGTCATTTTTGCTGTTAGAAAATAAAAGCATCAACGAACATTAAAATAATATCAGCAGTTACTCTAATATACAGCTAAGTGATGTGAAGACATGAAAATTGGTTTGTGATTGTGCATGCTTCCATTGCACTTTGGAGCTCTTGTGTACTGCATAACTTGGAGAAAAAATCCTAAATTATGTGCTAATTCTTTCTATGCAGAAGAAAGCAAATTTGGGACTTTATGGATACATAATCTGGTGCATAAATCCAGCAGGAATCAGCAGGGCTGAACTTGCTGGGAATATGTTTTACTCAATACATCTCAACAAAAAAGCAAAAAAACAAAATCTTAAAAATAAACATGATATATGGAGCAAATAGTAAGTGAGTAGCCAGCTCTCTCAGATACTCTATTTTTTACCAATTTCAGTTTTAGGATAGCAATCTGCTTACTCTGAATTGCCATTACTGTGGCTGATATTCAGAGATCCCATTTTGCTGGTAAACTTGCAAGTGGTTGATCACACAAAATATTTGGGAATACCATCTATGCCTAGTTGACTCCAAGAATTAGCTCAATTTAGAAAGAACTACATGCTTCATGATTATTGTACACAAGTTGTATCACAAGACCACTTCAGAGCACGGAATTAGTTTTTTGTTATTTTTCTTTTTGTATTAAAAGGTATAGCAAAGTTTTCACCTGATATATACAGTGATAGGGGAGATGAACATACTGGATAAGTAATCTGAGGGAAAACATCTAGTAATAAGACTTCAGAATATTTGTCTTTGCCTTATTGTTGTCACTTCTCAGATTTCCCTTTCTAAAAAAGTTTTGCATCCTTCTTAGTTTTTCCTATTATAAGTTTATTTTTCCCTGGATTCAGAATCCAGTGAAAACAAAATCCCAAGCTCATATTCATGTAGAAGGCACCTGTGTTTTCCTTCAGTATAGTGATGCCAGAATCTTAGAAACAGTTTCAAAAAAGCTTCACCTTGCCTGATTTGTCTAGTCCTACTGTACAAAGATACACTGCACAGTGTATTTTTAAATAGAAAAATATTATACATTTATATATTACAATATAATTATATGATAATATATAATTTTTATTACAATATAGAATTACATTTTTTCTATTTTTTAATAGAAAAATAAACATTTCTCAATACCAATGTGTCACAGCTGTGAAATAAATTGTTTTAATGCATTCAGATTTTATCCTTGTGAAATTATATGGGAAGAAAATGTTAAAAAAACACCACTGCAATGTATTTGACTGGGCATTATTACAAAGAAAAGCTCATTAGATACTTGAAAAAGCATAGTTCTCTAAATGGAAAAGCTAATCTCAAAGTTTTTTAAAAAACCTAGTTAAGATAAATGAAGATGGCAATATAAACAAAAGATAGATAATAAATAAAAAAAGGAAGATAACTGGTAGTACTTAAAATTTATGAGTAGATCTCTGAAAGCTAAATAAGTCTGTGGAGAAACTATTAATCTTCTGGTATTTTTGGATAAGGAAAATAAATTTTTTTTGAGACAGTAAAGCATCTACACAACCATTGGATAGGAAATGATAAAATGATTTTTAGAATATTGCAATATTAGACAAACTTGAAGGTCTAAGCAACATTTGGGAAGTAGAAGCAAGATGCTTCAGATAGTGGTAGGCAGATTAGCATTACACTAATCCAAAGAAAAATCCTAGAGAAGAGTGATAACCAGAGACAATCAAGAAGCATGATACTTTTAGGATTAGTTAGGAAGAAATTAGCCAATAAGAAATCCAGTGCTAGAAAATAGATTCATGAAACAACTGTAATAAAATGTTTATTAGGTGATACATTTAAAAAACGTTGACATATTTAGTGCTCTAAATTATTTAACTTTCTTTGATCAATCTAACCTCATTAAAACTAGTACTCTGAAAAGAGCAATGTATCACAATTTTAATGATAACTGATATCCCAGAGAGATGGTAAACAGAAAATCAGGTAATGAGGTTACAGCCAGGTCTAAAAGAGATTTTCTTGTTCTGGGGCTGTTTGTCATCAGTATAGAGTATCTTCATGAAAACCTGGATTTGTTTCCCTTAAACTTTACAGATATCATAAATACTGGTTAAGCAATCATTAAAATAATCAAAATCCAACAGAGCTTTACAGCACAGCAGAGGTTGCATGGTATCATAGTCTTGCTTAAACAGGGTATACATTTGTGACCAAATGGTATAAATCATACGTACATATTTACTGTGCAGACCCCTTCAGAGAACTGAATTCATGCAGCAAAGAATTTAAGGCTATGTATGGCCAAGTGTCCATAATGCACATTGGTGGCCACAGGAGCAGTAACGCTTCTGCAGTAATTCAGAGAAAAACCAAAGGAAGAATAGGCAACTGTTACTGCACTGGCATTATCATGTTTTTTTTTTATTTTTGTTTTTCTGTTTTTTGAAAAAGATGTTATCTTATTCTAGTAATGACATCTTCAAAAGATTTTTTACTTAAATTGTGTGAATTGATTTTTAGTGATTTTTTTCCACATTAAAAGTTCATCCGTATATCTTTAGCTAAAATAAAATTTTACCTATTTTTGTTTTAAAGGCTTTAAATTTCTTTGCAGAATTTTAATATCTATAGCATTTTGAAGTAAAAGAATTAATACAATATCAAAATGAAATTTCTAAGAATTAGTTCAGCAGACATAAGGTCCTACTTTTGAAATATTTTAGGACAAGGCAAGAACCTAGTCATGACTGTAGATTTTCCTTGGAAACATTTTCCTAGCTCAGCTAGGTAATGTAATACAGGAATCTCTTTGAGAAAATCCATAGGCTGGGCACTGCATGTAACTGCACTAGATGAAAATGGGTTTTCTCTGGTTTAAATTTTAGGATTTTGTATTAGTCTATAATCTAATTTTGGCATTATCTAGAACAATTAATGGAAATTGCATTGCTTCTGAGTACACAAGCAAGAGATAATTCTGAAAGGTACTTTTTTCCCCCGTTACTTAAATATTGATTTTTTTAGTCTGTCTTTATAGGATTCTTTAATCTTCATAAGAGTTTTTCACTGTGTGTGTACATATAGATATGCATTTGATTTACTTATGAAGGTAATCTCACTGTCCTTTAGACTCTCTGGGAAAACTTTTAAAATAATACCTTGTACCTGTAACATGGGAACAGAATTTGCAAGGAATGTTCAATTCTGCAGATTTTTTCCAATATTCTTAAGAAAAAAGAGTATTGAATAATTAAGTCAGAAAAATTCCAGCCAGACCATTTTTGTTCATGAAATTTGGGTATATGTTTATGATATATTTTTCTAAGTCAAGCATACACAAGTTTGAAAGTGCTATCTTTAGAAAAACGTTAAGAGATTTTGAAAATGTACTTTTTTCTTCTTGTTCTTTTCAAGCAAGCTGTCAAAATAATTTAAAATTAGTTTCATTTGCTTCTCACGAAACTTGTACAACACAAAATTGTGGTATTCACATTCTCTGAACAGAGAGAGACATGATTCTCTCTCCCAGGATTTTCCCTGGGAAGTTGTGAGATGCAGTGAGACAAAATTTCAGTGAGAGAGATGATCATGAGAGCAAAGTTCTGTTTATCAAACCTGATTTGCTTTTATCATAAGGTAAGCCACCTAGGTGATCAAGGGTGGTCAGCTGATGTAATCTTTTTGGATTTCAGTAAAGCTTTAAGTGCTGTCTCTCACAGGACTCTTTTGGACAAAATGTCCAGCACACAGCTGGATAAGCACATCATGCAATGGGTGAGCAACTGGCTTATGGGTTGGGCACAAAATTGTTGTAGTGAATGGAGTGAGTTCAGACTGGCAGTGTGTCACTAGTGAGGTTCCACAGGGCACCATCCTCTGCCCTGTGGTCTTCAGCATCCTCTCAAGTGACTGGGGCACAGGACTGGAAGGGATTCTAAGAAAGTTTGCTGATGATACTGAATTGTATCATCCGTGCCGTCCTGAGAGCTGTTGACTCCCTTGAGGGCACAGAGACCCTGCAGAGAGATCCAGACAAATTAGAGAGGGCTGAGCAACCAAATGAAGTTCAACAGGGGAAAGTGCTGGATTCCACACCTGGGATGGGACAGCCCTGCGTGTACGTACAGACTGGGAAACGAGAAACTGGAAAGCAGAGCTGTGGAAAGGGACCTGGGTGTTCTGGTCAATGGCAAGTTGAATGAGTTAGCAGTGCCCTGGAATCCAAGCCAATGGTGTCCTGCGGGGCATCACCAGCTGGGCAACGGAGGGGATTGTCCCAATCTGCTCTGCACTGGGGCAGCCTCACCTCTAGTGCTGGGGGCAGTTTTGGGTGCCAAATGTAAGAAAGATACTTAACTATTAGAGAGTGTTCAAAGGAGAGCAACAGAGGGGCCTTGAGGGGAAGCTGCATGAGAAGCGCCTGAGGTCACTTGGTCTGTTCAGCCTGGAGGAGACTGAAGGGGGACCTCATTGCGGTTACAATTTCCTTGTGAGGGGAAGAGGAAGAGCAGACACTGATCTCTCCTCTCTGGGGCCCAGTGACAGGACCTCAGGGAATGGCCTGAAGTTGTGTCAGGGGAGGTTTAGGTTGGATATTAGCAAAAAGGTTCTTCACCCAGAGGGCGTTTGAGCCCTGGAACAGTCTCCCGAGGGAAGTTGTCACAGCACCAGCCTGCCAGAGTTCAGGATCTGTTTGGACAATGCTCTCAGGCACGTGGTGTGACTCTTGGGGGTGTCCTGTGCAGGGCCAAGAGTTTGATTCAATGATTTTGTGGTGATAGATAAATGGTAAGGGCCAAAGGAAGCCACATTAATCTAGGCTGTTGGTTGTAGAGATTGGTTATGAGAGTGTCTTTATGGAATTTGATCTGCTGCTTGTCCTCCTGCAAAACAATCTTACTGTGCGAGAAATTCTTGTAAGCAGGAGCCTAAGCTGAATTGAATCAAACTTAGAGCTTTTATATAAATACTAGTTATTTGTATTGCAGCTGAAAGATGGTGAATCTGTCATTCAGCTGTTGTTTAGCAATTTACAATGAATTATTTATTATTCTGATATCTCTGTTCTTTTTCTGATATGCAGGAAAATTGCTGGTGAAATGCAAGTGTATTTATGCAAATAGAAACTTGAGTTAGATTAACTCAGTGGGATATGTGTTCTATAACAATAGCGTGTTTTGCGGTTTGTTTTTTTTAATATTTTCCCTAAGTCAGAATTGAATTGATTTTTTCCCCCTGAATTCCCTTATTTATGTTGATAAAGCAGACAGATAGTTACAGGAAGGATATCTGTTGTCTATGAAACACATGGTACCGTAAACTAGACATAGGGAGATATCTGTGATCTTTGTATGTTCTTAAATATTTTTTCTAACTCTAGAGAACTAAATTCTGTATTTTTTAATCTGGCTCCCTGATTTGTCCCAATTCATTTTTGAACCAGTTATACAAAGCTTTCAAGTGAAGCATATGCTGCTTACTTGAAATAAATGCAAAGCTACCTATGCCTTTGAAGTAAGACTACTCATTTGGTGTGAGGATGAGCGTCACTACCTTCTCTCTCAAATGCATCCTGGGAGACTGCCCATTCTTTTTGTTAAGAAGGGAATGCGAAGGAATGGCTTAGGCCATAGGGAGATGGCTTAAAGCTGTGTCAGAGAAAGTTCTGATTGGGTATTAGGAGGGTTCTTCACTGAGGTTGGTCAAGCACTGGAACAAGTTCCCCAGGAAATGGTCATTGTCTGGCGTGTTCAAGAAGTTTTTGGGAAATGCTATGTGGTTTATCTTCTAGGTTGCCCTATGTGTAATCAGGAGTTGGACTTGATGATCCTTGTGGGTTTCTTCCAATATAGGATATTCTAATATTCTGTGGTTTGGTTGTAGATCAAAGTACTTTTAACCTTTTAATTTGGACTCTTAACATATTTTCCTTTCGATTCTTTCCGGTGATTTTACAGGTATCACACTGAAACTATACAAAGCCTCTCTCCCACCTTTATTCTAATTTTTGCGCTTAATTGATGAAGTAGTGTATTGTTTAACTAGTTTTTGATTGATAGCATAATTTGACTGTTGGTTGTTTCTTATTTAAAAGGTGGAAGAGAAGTGTCATTCACATAATTAATTTTTAAAGTTACTCCCCTGTCTGGCTCATATTTCTTCAGTTGTTTTTTTTTCCCTTTGTTAGCCAGACTGTTACCATATTTCATATGAGGCAAATAAAGGAAAATAATTATGCATGCATTTGTAATGTTACAATGCTACAGAAGTAATCTTATCCCCAGTGACTGCTAGAATGCAAACAAAGCATAAAGAAATAAAATAATGAATTTATAGGTGCATGAAATGCCATGGTTAAATGCTATATGAAATTTGGATAACATTACAGAAGTGCAGAGCACCACGTTCAGAAAATCTACTGATTCTCTCAAACTAGGCCTGGAATGAAAAAATAAGGATCTTCCAAAGAAGATAAAAGTGAGGTGGAAGAGCCTCTGGTTTAAGCCTGATCATAGAGTACAAATGATATAGGGGAAATACGTTGCACAAAATGACTTGACACCCTTACAAAAATGATGTTTTCATATCACTGTGGCTCCTGCTAGAGCAAAGCCAAACTTGCACCTCTGAAAATTACACTGTTAAAAGGGAGGTCTGCTAATTATACTTTAGGAAACTGGAGAAATCCTATATTGAATAAGGAAAAAAATTTTGGCTTAATATCTGAACTCTTAAAAAGTAATCTTATGTTTGAATTGTCACATTAAAATATCTTCTTTCAAATGTATTTTAGAGAAAGGCTAGACAGTGATATATCCAGAATATGTAAGTACCTCTAGCTTCTCTATGCAAAGTCTCAAAATGTTACACATTTTGGATTTTGCAGAATCCATACAAATGATGAAATTATTTTCTTTAGATAGCTAAATTCTGCAAGAGAAGTTAAATTACTTGGTCAGTTTTGAAGATTATACTTTGTCAGTTGTTCAAGGCCATGCAATGAATCACTGAAGATTAAAGGCTAAAACTGCTTAATCTTGAGTGTTTGTTGCTCACTCTGTCAACTGGATAGGATTTTCAAGGAGATACTAATAGAAATATTTTAATCTGTTTGTAGAACATATCAAATAAATCAAATTTTGATAATGACAAAAAAGTAATAGCTCTTCAAAGCATCAGTAAAGCAGCAACTTATGTGTCACTTCCACAGTTCAGTAGGGTCACAATGCTTGCCTGTTTAATCCAGTTATGCTTTCAGTGTTGCTGAGAAGTTGGCAAATTTTTAGCAGCCATTGTCTTAAAGGGAAGAATAAAAATAATAGTTAAATTATTACATTTTGATTTATGAAACATTCATTGGAATGCTATCAGTATGAGGCTTTGGAAAGTTCAAATATTATTAGAATATTGAATATATCAAGGTACAGAGCTGAAAGACCACAATCCACTGGGTGGTTTAAGTTCAACATCCTATTGGCGTAATTTAGGTAAACCTGAGGTATTTTTTGCTTTTAGGTGGATGTCAGAAATAGGAAGGAAGAAAGAAGTAACATGTTCTTCAGGTTTTTTTTTGGGGGTATATAAGGATTTCAGATCACTAATAGCAAATTTTGGGTGGCTCAGTTCATAGCTGTTTTTAATATAATTGTTTTGTTCAGATTTTTGATAAATGACAGTTAAAAGACACAATATTGTATTATTTCCCTCTAATATAAGTAAATCCCCTTGAAAATTTCTTCCTTTCTAAAGGAATGCCAAATCCAAGTTTTCACTGGAGTCACTAAATTACTTGTATGTGTTATTATAGTAAATAAGCAAAAGGAAGTATAAATATGAATCTTCAGAATACTTGCGTCAACCAATACTGGTAAAGGCTTGCCAGTTAGTTCCTTTTAAGTATTTTAGAAGTATTCAAGTTGAGTTTTCATGTACAGTGCAAGACATTAGTTGTATAATCTCTCTGTAGTATCTATAGCCATTTTTCCACTGTTGGTTTTCTTCCATCAAAATCAGCTCCCTTACCCAACATATAAAATGTGCAGCACTGGAAATGAGTATTTAAAAGCTGGAAACTAGAGTTCAGATCTTCAGAAAAGGCTTATGAGTTAACCATATTCATCTGTTTGTAATACAATCTTCTGTTTCTTGGTCACATCCTGTTTGTTTTTTTATTACCGGGTATTACGAAAGTGTAAGATTTTTCCAGTCTTCTTTTAATCCTCAGATGTGGTCTTTTGTCTTATTGTTTTCCAGTGGTACCCTGTCTTGAACACAAAAAGTGGTTATTTTCCTTCTTCACGATTTTGTGTTCTTTTGATAATACTCTCTATAATAGTAATTAGTACTAAAGCATTATATAATCAAAGGAAGTCAGAATCCCCTACCAAGTCAAGCTGCAAAAAGTATTACCTCCAGCCAGTAAATGGAGTTGCAAAGAGGTTTTAAGCAAAAATTTTCCATTAATGTTCTGTGCCCATGAGACATTTGGAGTACAATCTTTTCTCCAAATATGGGAAACCACAACTGGAGTCTTCATAAATTTTTGCTGCCAAACTAACTGCTCTTTTCTGCTTATTAAAGGCATACACAGATAAAGAGGGAGTACACATGAGCAAGGTGGTAGCTGGTTATCTTTTCAATACAGCATAAAGGCATGTCCTTTATAGGTCTGTGTTAAGATGGAGTTATACTTTGTGAAAGTAATCATTAACACTGTCAAAACCATTTATCTCTGCCAAACTTGTCTTGGGTATGCACAGAAGTGTTCTGACATGCAGAAATTTATACTAAAATTTTAATCTAAAGCATAAAATTCTCTGTTTCAGATATGAGTTTTAATTGCTTAAACATTTTCTTAGGTGATACTATAAGAAGTTTGTGAAATAATATCAATTTGCTTCTTAATGCGGTGTGCTTACTTTTGTTCTTTTATGCATTTTTTTTGTTCTTGTATAGATTTTCTCAAGTCATTGTCCTAATTGAATGAAAAAAGGAAAAAAAAAATAGTGCAAAATTGCATCTTTTTGTTGGCCCTTTGTCAGCATCTGGAGTACTTTCGGTCTGAGCAGAACCTTGATCTTGAGTTTTTCTACTCAGTGTTACCTGGACTTCTAATAATGTTGCTTGTCTTCTGAAAACCAGATATTTTTTTAAAAGTGTAGTGTTAAAATTAAACTATTGCTTAGGTCTCATCCTAGAAAATATTTTGTTGTTTTTAGTGCTGTTTCTAACTTCTATCTATTAATAAAACCTATGATATTAATTATTGATTGAAACTTATTGATATGAATTCATCCTTAAATCTGGACATTCTATACCTCTGATTAGGAGCCATGGGATGAGGATCACCCTTTTTTTAGCTACATTACATGGGGCCTCATGATCTGAGGTCTGTTGCAGCTCCTATATAATTTCTACAGAGCTGCTGCTCAGTAATTGTGCCCATTCCAGTGTGTGTGGAGCTGCTTATTCCTTTTGTGTAAGTTTTGAATTTTCTGTATTTAAAGCTCATCTTTTCAGTCTTCTCTAGCTGCTTTTGTACCTGTTTTCCAGACAGTGCTATGGTAACTGTCTGGTATGGTAACAAGCATACTCTTTGTTCTAGCTCTGTAATTAATAAGCATATTAAGTAGTATTGAATGTAGAACAGAATTCACATGCAGAATATTTCTTCTTGTATCCTTCTGTCTCTTTTAGAATTTAGCCATATGTAAAGTAACCTGAGTCTTTTTTGTACCATCATGATTTTTCTGTGAAATTAATTTTCTTCATTTGGCAAGAAATATATGAAAACAAACAGCTTCTAAATTTCATCCACCTTCCTTTTCCCTCATGGCATTGTGGTGACCTTTAGTTAGAAGATGGTCAGTTACTGGTCCGAGGGGAGGAAGTGTGAAATCATTTAAGTCTGTCCATCATAAGAAAAGGGCAAGACTGTATGCTGATGTGGAAGAACACTTCCCAAAAAGTTGTAGGTGTATTTGACTGCTGAGCTATTAGAGAGATTATTTATAATCTTGGGTATGAGAAACTGGAAACCTTAGAGCTTGATGAAAGGCAAGAAGATTCATTTCATGAGAAAAATGTAATGCTTGTGAAGATTAAGCATGACTAAAAAAAAGAATTCTGTTCCAACCTCCTAATATTTTGATAGTCTTTATTAAGGTCAGCAGGGACTCGTCTAGTTAACATGGATATTGTTTGAAAAACTAAACATTTCAAAAACTATTCTATACTATTGATCATTTAAGATGTTCTTACCTATCAAGCACAAAAGCAAATAAATGCTCTTTCCAAATGAAATATTGTGATTCCTAATTTGTGATTCTTACACCAGATGATGTCAGCATACTTACTGGATTGGTGTATTTTTATGTATTTGCAGAATTTGGAGGTCTGTTGTCCTAGTGACATTTAAAAAAAAACCCAAGCTGGGGCAAGAAACTTCTATTCCAATTAATATAGCTATATTAGGGTTCAAATGATCCTCCAGTTAGACAAATATGCCAAATAATTAAATCCAATATAAAGGTAAGATATAGCATTTTTAAAATTAGCTCTAAATATTAACAGTTGTTTTATTGGACCAGAATAGGTGAGTTGGTTTGTTTTTATTTTTTTAAATATTATTCTTTGTAGCTAGTTTGAATTTATCCAGGTGAACAAACCAGTAAATATATCTGGTTTAAAGCAGCTGTGAAAGACCAGTGGTGACAGTCCAGTCCTGTTACCGCATTACTTATTTTGTCTGTACTTCTGTTTGTACAAAGGACTCACAAGACTGATGCTTTTATTCATAGGTGCAGTTTGAGACATAGCGTGAAATGGTAAGGAAACTCTGGAACTGCATTTTTTTTGTGGCTAATGCATATGATGTTGCCATGCAATTGGATGAACTCCATTTTTTTTTTTTTCTTTTCATACACATAGCAAATCAGATTTTATGAAATTACTTAGATGCTGTCCTAGCCTGCTTATACCTCATAACCATGTCATCTTTTAACTCTAAAGTCTTTACTTTTCTTCTTGCTCTAAGCTTCATTGATCCTGATCTTGCAAACAGGCTACACTTATAGCAAAGATGCAGAAGTTGGGCGTTCTTGCTTTCCTTTACAGGTACTCCAGGGTCACCTCAGTGAGCTGTCTCATGCTAAAATGCAGTGGTGACTCCCATTTTATTTTACACAGACCACCTTAAACAAAGGCTTTCCTGGGGTGAAAGCCTCCATCTGCTCTTGTTGAGTACATAGACAAATGACTTGCTAGGGTTTGAGGAAAGAAAAAGCTATCATCATAGCTTGACATTAGTTGAAGACTTTTCACATACTGATCCAGTTACAGCAGTATAGTGATTTGGGTCACTTTTCATCACTGTATCCAAGTGTACACTTTACTTTAGACATAGGCTTAATTTCATTGCCTTCAGTGTAACTGAAGCAAGCATTAAGTGTTCTTTGGATTTAAAGCCAGTTCCTGTACAGTGCTGATAAACTACAGAAGTAAAAAACTAGCTATGGCTGTGCAGTAATCCTGATAGAACTAGGCTGATATCAGTCATGCTGCATCAGGGATTCATTTGGTTTGCAGTCTCACTGCAAACCACAGTTTTTTCTTACTAATACTGTTAGTAGATGATAGTTAAATGTGTCTGATTGAAGACAGCACTGAAATAACTCCAAGCTATACCTGAGTCAGTGTCTGACCATGTTGCTTCTTGTGTATAGGCTTCTTCCTCTTAATGAGCCCCAAAACCAAAAATGTCCATAAGAAAGAAATTATTATTTCCAGTTCCAGGTGAACTGATGAATGCTGATAAATGTTCATCCTGTGAGTACTTCTACTGTCCACTGGTACCTCTTTTTGTCTAGCAAATTTGATTTAGGAACCTGTCATGCAGCATTTTTTGAGTTAGTAATTTTTAATTACTCATTAAAAAAAGATATTAAAGGATAAAACTGACAGTCTGTAGTGGAATTTATTCTCTTTAAGTCCCATAAAACAGTTGCATGAAATTTATTTTTTCCACTTTTCATATCTACAATTGCTTTGTCTCAAGATTGAGTTCTACACAGTGTCCAATTGCACACAACTATGTTTCTATAAGCAATAAAACAGGCTTATGCTCGTCTGTTCTGGTTTTACACTAGTCTCAAATCTTAAATGTAGCTTAAAGCTGACAGTTCCCTTTTTTAAAAAAATCAGTTCCAGTTTTAATTGTTTTATTGTTTAAAATAATTTTGCAATTCTCATAATGTATCATCTTATTTGAAATAAGATCTTGTCTATACAGGAAACATTTCATGTAATCAAAGGTCTATCTCTAGACATAGATAAACTATGCTATGTTTAACGATTATTGTGCAGTCTACATGCACACTATGTAGCTTTTAGTAGTTTATTTTGGTCTAGTTGATTTCCAGAAGTTTTCTAAATGTTCATTTAAGGTCACAGTAGTACTAAGCATGTGAATGAGATATAGACCCATTATGCCTCATGCCAGGACCGAAAGCAATAGCTATCAAATATCTGCTGTAAGAGTTTAGTCTCTTGGGAAATTTAGGTGCCTTCCAAAAGCTATTCCTAAGACTCAGTCATAGATTCTACTCATTTCTCTTAGGTTCATGGCTGCATAAATAAATAAAAATGTGCTATTAATTATGTATTAATGTTTCCTGGCTTACACTTATGAAAAATGTAAAGCAGTACTGTCACCCAGATAAGTTATCCTTTCATTTGTGACAGGAACCTTATGAAAAAGAGGTTTAAAAAATCCCTGATGATGATTCTCTCAGCATTTGTAGGGTTAACCTTTTGTCTTTCCCATTTCCTACATTTTCTGTTTTCTTACACTTTGATTAATTCTGATGCTTCTAAGAGTTATTTATAATCTAAATCTATTGTCTCTATTTATTTCTTGGCAGATCCTTGGGACAGTAAGTTAGTGTTTTATTTATTTTCAGTGGTGAATTTCAGCCAAAGCCTCTGAGGAACACAGGGTTGTTTTCGTTAGCTGTTACAGACTTGGTGTAGTTCTGTGTTGTTGAAACAACAAAACGGCTGCTTAGTATAGAGGAAAAAAACTAACTCAGGTGTTGGCAGCAGTGTTTCCAGATTATGAGACAACTCAGTACAACTGCAGCACTACTGATAACTGAGGTAGTTTAGTCAGGGCTAGCTCTGGTAGTCTTCAGCGGCCTTGTGCATGCAGGCATCCATAAATTACCTTACACTTTGTTTTTATTTTCCTTGATTCAAATTCAGGAAAAGAGATGCTGTTCCCTTATTGCATAGGAAATCATAAGTTAAGGCCATGAGCCTTGCTGATATATGCAAAGTGTTTTGTGACTTTGAGCATGTAAATTATATGAAGGGCAAGCTATTCATCCTCACAGTTTCTTTTGGCCTTGGAGTATTTATAGAGGCTCCCTGTGGAGCTGCGCTGTCAAGCATCCCCCAGCTGGGGAGCAGCTTATGAAAGGTTCTCTGAGGACTACGTATGCACACTGAAAACTCATTAATAGTCATATGCAGTCCTAGAAGCAAGACTATTCCTGTGTCCTTTCTTCATCTGGAAAAATCTATGGGTTTATTTCTTTCATAGTGACATCTCCTACTTTGGAGCATTTTTTTTGTAAATGCTTAAGGTTGGCTTCAAAAGGGACTAAATGTCATAGATCTTGTTATTTTAATGTCTGACAAAATTATTGTCTCAAAATAGGTGTTCAGAGTAAATTCTCTACTGGATGCTCAGTTGTTTGTAATCCCTGCAGTACAGCACATAAAAAACGCCTCAATATGTGAAGAACAGAGCCATACATATGAAATGTGGAAGACTAAAATTTGCAATTCTGTGGCAGGGGCAAGATTTTGTGCACAGAGTAAATAATGGGTCAGAATAAAAACCCAGAATTATTATGTAAAGTCGTAACAGTCCCTGACTGGCCTGATTCCACACTGTTTCTGTAGAGCAGAATCTCCCCCTAAATCTTTGAATGATGGTGCTGCAACAGTGTGAGCACCATGTTTGAGCTGTGGCCTTTGAATGTTCTGTGGAGTCGTGAAGTTGTTCTGTAGAGCTTTGGTTTCTTTAGTTCATAATTTTTTTTTTCAATATGCAGCATATCACTTACTGATATAGTCATGACAGTATTTACTCCTTTGCTTCTATTCCATATCCGTTGCAAGGATTTTTAAATCATAGCCTGTGATTCATAGCTTAAGATGTAATTCTGTGGAACCTTCCATTGTCATTTTATGGGGTATAGTTTCATATTTTCATCTGTCTGAGGACCTGATGAAGTTTTTTCTTTCCCTAAGTTCATGATTCAACTCTGTATGCATTTGAGATCTGATCAGGACTGTGTTTTGAGTGCATATCTTGATGGTGAGTATGGTGATGGTGCTAGGTAGATGGTTGGACTTTGATTTGGTGAGTTGTTTTTTTTTCTTTACTATATACTGGTGGAGTGCCCTGTTGTTTATCTGCACTGATTATGCATTTAGAAAGATTCCAGGCATTGCTGATAATGTAAAACATACCACTTCAGAGCATTCAGGCTCTCAAAAAACTTCAGGAAAATTAGTGAGAACAATATAAGTAATTCCAACATCTTGATTCAGAAGGTCTATCCAAGCAGCAAGGTGAGGGAACAAGTTAGTTCATCTAGAATGGGGTCCTGATGTTCACCTTCCATCTTGGCATTTTGTTGTCATGAATATCCTGTCTCTAATTCATTCAGTAGACATGAAATGGTACAATTTTCTGAAATTGTACCATTTTCTGGTACAAACATGAAATGTCTACTACCATAAATGTCTGAGATGAGTTTTGTAATGCTGTAAGATGAAGAAAGCCTTTCCATTTTTGTGCCAGATTTACGTTAAATTTGAAGTTATGAAATCTTCTGACTTTCCCAGGTGAATTTGTTTGAGCATTCTTAAAATTTTGACCACCAGCATATATATACTCATGAGCACCTTTCCATACAATTAGAAGCGGATGAAGTCAGTGTGGAGGCAAGTGAGGTTCTTTTGCTTCTTGCACAGCATGAAAAGAAATAGGCATGGCGTTCTGAAGGATCATCCTGAAGAATCTTCCTCTAAGGTGAAAGGAAGTAATAAATCTGCAGATTACCAAGGGGTATGAGTATCAAAACAATTATGAAGATGCCTCTAAAATCAGAGGTCCCAGGAGAGGTGAACTTTTAGAAAGAAGACATTAACTTTCTTCTTGTAAGAGAAAGTTACATTAGAAGGCTGTTGTCCAGCTAGCTTAACAGAAAACATCTGGGCTCTCTGGTGGGTGGCAAAAGACATAAGTATTTTGTTTTACTCTGTTAGTAGTCATGAATAGCCATGTGTTCTCTTCTGGTGCAGCCTGTTCTCTTGCAGCCATGGGAGAAGTAGTGACCCAAGAGAAAACTTTTTCATTTTACTTCCCTTTTTATTGTTAGTATCTTTTAATGATGTCCAGTGTGTGCAGTATGTGAGAAACTGCCCTTATGCTGCTGTTCTGCTTCACTGCAGAATAATGGATGTTGTATTTCAGGATTCAGAGCCTGCCCGCAGCAAATCTGGTCAAAGGCAAGGTGCTCTAATAAAACTTCAACTCTGGGTTTTAAGCTAGTGTATGTGTTGAGGAGCAGTACTCTCTGTCACTGGAATAAGCAAATTATTCCTGCTCCACGTGGTTCAAAACAGGGAATGCTCATTTAAGTATTTACACTTTCTATCCTGCAGTTTATGTGGTGGTGTTCTTCCCAGGGCTTAACTTTTCTCTGAGCTGTGGACTTTAGCAAAAAATCTTGTTCTTCAGCATTTTAGTTACTTTCTGTGCTTCTGCCTTTTGACTCTCTGTATGTTGATTCTTTA
This sequence comes from Taeniopygia guttata, assembly GCF_048771995.1. Taxonomy (NCBI): domain Eukaryota; kingdom Metazoa; phylum Chordata; class Aves; order Passeriformes; family Estrildidae; genus Taeniopygia; species Taeniopygia guttata. The sequence continues at coordinate 55,015,285 of NC_133027.1, forward strand.
GACCAAGACAGTTTTTCCATTTTCTGGTACAAACATTAGAATATCAACAAGAAACAAAAGTAACAAAAATGAAAAGCAACCTTCCAGATAATACTTCATAATTTTCTTGAACAAAAGGTAAGTCTTACAAGCAATTATGAGCTCTAGTAGTTATTACCAGTCTACTTGAGCATATTATAATTCATAAAATAGTTATTTAAAACAACTAATATGACTGTACTTTTTAATTTTCTTTTTTGTTTTTTTTGTTTTAATTAAAATAACTACATACTGACATACACCATTTTTCAGGAAAAGGTAACAAAGAACAGTAACAGACTAGTTAATTTTACTACTCTGTATTATAATGAAATAGTTTGGAAAAAATGAGGAAAACAATTTAATTTTAGTCATAGCAAGTGTTTGCCTAGAAATGCTGTTCCAGCTGATGTTGTCTTAATAACCTTCATGCTGTGCTGAATGCTTCTGTGGTTTCTTTCTGAAGCCTGAGGACTGAAGGAGCATTGTTACAGCATTAGCACCTGTATGTTGGATGAGTTCCTCCACCTGAATGTTTCTTGACTTTTCGTTTCCCAGCAGGATCTTATCCCAAGGGGCAGTGGGTTGTATTAGGTGAAGCATAGGAAGCATATGTTTGTTGAGCTCTTCAATGTATCTGGTAAAGGCATTACACGTGTAGGGGAAAAATAAGCTTCTTTATATGCTGTGCCAAAAAGCAGGGAAGCAATCAGATTTCATGTAAACAGTGTCACGGCAATCTGCAGTATCCCTCTCTGGTTATTGCACACATGCTTTGCCTTGGACAGTCACTCCAGTCTTCCTGTTTAAAAAACCCTGTGTTTTCCTTGCATCCCCAGTTATCTCTAACATCTCAGATGTTAAATGAGTTTTCATACATCTGCAAGACCACAACTTTTCTGTTTTCTGGGCTGTAGGGGATGTTTCTAGGCCTCCAAGGATGCAAATGTGAAAGAAAAAATCACTCTTAAACTATTTGGGAGGAATTAATTTTTTTTTAATTAATATGAATGTAATATTAGTGGAAGATTTTAAACTGATGTCTGTGGTAATTAATTGCTGTTAACTAGGTCTGATCCAAAGGCTGTCACAGATTTAAAGGAGCTTTGGAATTAGGTTTTATGACGCCCATTGCCATCATCTACTACACTGATCTGATCTCAGAGCATTTTGGTTACAGTGATTATTTAAAAAAGAAACACTTGTGGGTGTTGAGGTTTTTTTTTTTTTTGGTTTAGTTTTTTTTGTTTGGGGTTTTTGTGCATTTTACTCATGTTTTTCAAGTAGATTTGGCAATACTTTGAGAGTTAAAATTTTGTTCTGGATGAGAATTGAAATTCTGTTGTTAGAAGGCAAAAAAAAAAAAAAAAGAAGGAAATTGTTAAATAATGGGAGAGATAACCAAGTTCCTTTGTCAACAGGAATAAATTCTTAAGGGGTGGGTAATTGCTATGGCTGAATTATCCACCAGGCTCCTCTCCAGACTGCAGGCATTTTGAACAGATACTGGATCAGGGACTGGTTTTGTCCACTGGCTCTAAAGAGCACTGGAACCTGAAAGCTGTAGATGGAATCACACATTGCTTCTTTGAATTCAAAATGCATAGTACATTTCAATTACCAAGTTACTAATTAAGTAAGGAAGTCAGCAATGTGAACAAATTATTGTATCAATAAAATAGGTTAGCCTGAGGTAAAAGCAGAAGTGATTAGGATTATGTGTCTCTGAACCTGAGAAACTCTGTCTATATTTGTCCTTTGTTCAATGTTGGTGTCCATTTTGGCTTCCCGGTGACTATTTGTATCAAAGAACGTCCTGCCTTTTTTTTTTTTTTCCCCTAGGTGTGTAATGTCATCTAATCTGAGCATGAAGTCTAAGTCTGTGTTCATGTGCTTTCTGAAAACAAAATAATTTGTTCGTTTTCTGTACTGTCCACATTCTAATTCAGAGCTTTTGGTATTGGGGCATGTTGTGAATTTTCAGTCTTACTATGAGCACAAAAAACTATTGCAAAGGAGCAGGAAACTCCATGTTTCTAGAGGTTTCCCTGTCCCTCACTGTGAAGTATTTTGCTATCGAAAAAGCTTTACCTTGTTCTTAGTTTGAGTTCTTTTGATGCTCTTATTTTAAAGAACTATCTGTCTTTCAATAAAATAATTGTCCTCTAGCAAGATATAATGAATATTACTTCTATTTTGCTTAAAAATAATTATCTTCTTAAATTTAATGCACTTATTTGAATTGTTATTGATTTTGTACGTTCTATATACTGCTGAAAAAAATAGAGTATTTTCATTAATCATGTTTGTTCAGTTAATATTAGATTAGTACAAGTCTGTTCTTATATACGAGAACTTGTCTTCCTACTCAACAGATCAGTGCTAGTGTGATGCAGAGAACTCCTGAATACTGAAAGTCATTTTGAATTTAGTAAATAATGTTGTGACTAATTCTAGATTCATAATTAATGGAGCTAAGAATCACATTTGGATACTCATTACTGAATAAATGATCAAACACACATTTGATTGACAACGTAAGTCTGATTCATAAAAGGTCACAATGTTCTGCTCTAGAAAGAAAATTAAGAGCTCCAAAGGAGAGATTCAAATGTTAAAATAAAGCAAAATTAACAAAATCTCTTTCAACTGTACTGGGAGACAACTGTGGTTTAAGGGGAATAGGACCATTCATTCTTGTTTCTTGATTCATGTTCATAGTACATGAAAATATACAAAAGGTAATTTCAGGTGGCTCTAAATTGATTTTGACTCCAAAGTTTGTACAATTCTTACAGAAAGGAAAGGGAAAGCCTCTTGCATAAATCAGCAGCAAAGGGGAAAGATGCTAGATGCTTCTTGTATGCTAGACATCTGCAAACATGCACATGAATTTCTAATTTCATCTTCTCTGTAATTTGATGTAATGTCTACATTTCCTTCTTGTCTATGGGATTTTTCCTCTTGTTCTGTAGAATGGTGGGCTTAGGTCTTAACATTTGCTTTTGGGTTTACCTGTTAGATCAGTGAAAAATCATTTTCAGCAGTGCTCTCTCCTTTCTTATTCCTTCAGCAGAAAGGGCTGCTTCATAGACTGAACATGGGTTTATTTCTTGTAACTTTTTATTTTATACTATTTGTCCGAAGAGAACCTATTCTGACATGAGAGTCTTCCTCCAGCCCTTGGGATGTAAGCACTAAAGCAGATCTGTGAGGGAAGACCCAAACAGCTTTTTTTTAATTTCATGTCAATTAAAACGAAGCAGACTTGATGTGGGGGCATGATGTTTTAACCTCAAGCTATTGGATTCCTTTTCCAAATTACACTCCAGTTTAATCACAAGAACCAGTTGCTTGCTGCAGCCAGTCATGTTTTAGATGAGTTTTCAGTTGTGTTCTAGTTTTCTACAGGGCTAGCTGGGGGTGCCCATGTTACTGTTACAGAGCATAAATTGCTTTCCTGAACTTTGGGACTTGCTTTAGTAGAGTTTGTAGAAGCGCTACAGAATTTTAAATGTAAAGTATTAATATTTCACTGTTGTTGAGAAACTGTCTCACTGCCTCATCTGTGTAGCATATTCTACAAATTAATTACTTGGCAGGTCTGAAATACTTGTTTTTATTAGGCATTCAAAGACAGAATATCGCATTTTATTCTTTTGAAGTATATCACAGAGCACTACCTGTAAGTATCTCACTGCTCATTCCTCCCTCACCAACCCCATTTATTCATAACCTATTTCATCCTTTTTTGATTTATGTCTGTTACATGTCTATGGCCATGAATACAAAATGTATCCCTATGAATGTAAATAGGTCAATTTCTTGTGCAGATTTGGTTAAAAAAGAATGATACCTTTTTAGATTCTTGTCTGTAGAAATCAGATGTAAAATATAGACCCACCAAAGTGACAGTATTTCTATCAGGTGAAACGCCGTGAAGGCTCTGCTGGTTCTCTAATTTCATGGTCAGGTCCTTTCTCATGAGAGTTCATTTTTAAAGACGTAGGGAGTGGTGAGCAGATGCCATTTTTAAAAAAAAATAATTTAAATACATTTACACATAGTATTCTTATTCACAGTTGTTCTGAGACTGTGTAACTGTTACTTCCCTTATCATTTCATATTTCCCTTTTGATTACTGAAATTAAAATAGCTTCCCTATAATTTCTTGGTATGCTATTAGTAAATGAATTTGTAGTTGTAGATATGTCACTTGCAAAGTAATCTTCTGGTGTAACACTATTATCAAGCAACACTAAAACCTAAAAATTACATGAAAAATAAAGTTAGAAATTCATACTATAGGATGTCAGCTGAGAAACATTGTTGTGTAGTCTCACACATTCCTGAAAATACATTGGATACATGCAGTGGGAGAATCCTTTTGGCGTTCAAGCACACCTTCTTTATGTGTTCACTCTTCTCTGTGTTCAAGGACTCAAGTGCTATATCATTTGCATGTACAGTTTGCAGTTCTTGAGCAATGAGACTCAGAAATGTGTTGCTTTGGTCTGTTACATGACAAATGATCATGATTCTGGATTTTGAGACACTGTTTTTGAAGAAAACTTCTTCTAAGGAGGCAGATGAAGTTAGGGAAGTCAAATTCATCTTTAGCTCGCTAGTCTGTTCAATGTTAGATATCTGTTCAGTGATATTTGAATGTTTCTAGGTTTCTGACTTTAGGAGGTAATTTCCAAGAGACACATAGACCACATTAAAGGTCTAAGAGTGGTTTATATCCGAGATGAATGGAAACTGTAGGTTTGGTAAATAGATAATTCTATTTTGGAGTTTTAGTTTTTTGCTTGTTAGTTGCTTTTTTATCTAGTATTATACTAATACAGAAGGTGGGATTCCCATTTTGAATTGATACCTGGGATGAGGTGCGTGTTGGTGTCTGCAGATGTGCTATGTAAACCTGATGTATGCACTGAGCCTTCAAGGAACCCCTGCTTACCTCAGGAGTCCGACTGATATCCAGGAGCTGGATGACTAAGCTTCTGCTGTGGTATTTCTATACTAGCAATTTCATTGGGAGCAATTGTGCTATTTCAAAGGACTGTCTCCATTTACTGTGTTTTATTCTCAAAGCAGTCTTCCTAAACCTTAAGCTCTTCCCTAAATCTGTTCCAGTCCCATTAAGACCTAAATCAATGAGTGGACAATTCAATTAACAAGATTTTCTAGCACATATATCTAAGGTGCCAGTGCTAACTGAGGGCTCATAAATTTTTCTGCAGTACCATGAAGTAGATTTCTGTGCCTCAGTTCCATTCATAATTTTCAGACCAGCAACTTGCTTATTCTTCATTCTTCCACCCTTCTAGTTGAAAAATACTTTCCTTCTTGGAAAACCTACCATACCTTCTGTTACCATGTTGAACTTCAATCCTATTATTTTGTTTTGTTTTGTTTTGATTGCTTTGATTAAAAAAATCAGGTGAAATGCAGACCAATGTCTCAAGGAAGTGACTGTTGATAAATCTGTGCAATTTTCTCTAGTTGCAGAATAATTAGAACATCAGAATGCTCCTAAACTTTTAAATGCCACTGGGAAAAGACTAGCTAACAAAGCTGTATAAAATTCAAGGTGAAGAAGATAACTACAGGAGGTGTGCCACACAGCAGACACAGACTAAGTAGGGAGAGTTTCAAGGGATCTTTGGATTGAAACAGTCATAAATTTGTTGCTTATTTGAAGTTACAGATAGTGGATATTATTTGAGAATATGAAGATTTCTGGAGTTCTGTGGTGCTGCTCTGTGGTATCTGTCTGTATCCTTAGCTCTCACAGGATGCCACTGTGAGGGTATATTGTAAGATATATTTTTGGCCTGCTTTACTTCCTAGTAGGTGTCACTTTTGCACCAGCATTCCTTGATTCCATCTAGCTAAGCATACTGCTTCTCTGAATATGTTTTTTAACCAGGAACAGTGCTGATGAATTAGGGCATTCAGCTACCAACTGTGAACTTAAAATGCAATCCTGGTCTAACTGCAGGACCTGTTTTTTTCCTGTGGTGCTGTGAGCCCCATAGTCACTAGCTACATCAAAACCTGTTTGTTCAGAAAAAAGTGACTGAATGCCTAAGGCACACATGGCAATACAGCCTTTCTAGACTTTATAATGACCTGCTAAGTACCCTTTTGGATGCCTTTCATTTTAACATCCTGTGGGAATATTTTGATAGAGATGATATTTTTGTATGTTTTGGGATACACTGATGTGAAGAAGATGTTGAGTCTGGGAATTGTCAGTGTGTCCTGCTGCTGCTTTTAAATTTGGAAGAGGAGCTCCCTTTTGGTACCAGTCTGAAGAAGAGGCCTGATGGAAATGCTACAGAGTGGTATTAGACCTTTCAGGAATGACTTAATTGAATTGAGAAGGGTTCATTATTTCCTGGTGGTTAGCTGAACTCTGAGGCCATGTGAACAAGGGCACTTGTATTTAAAATAATCCAACATTTCCTAAAATACACTGATTTTTCTTCCTCTCAGCAGGGCAACACCAGGCCCCTGATTTACTCTCAGAATTATTTCAGGAGGTATTATTTAACATAGCATGTATATTATGAAGGGTAAACGAATGGGAAAAAGTCCTGGCATCTCTGAAATTAGTGGGAAATTGATCTCAAAGAAGTCAAAATTCAGGACAGTTGCAATCCTAGGGTAAACAAAGAGGTGAGTTCCTCACTTTTTCAATAATAAAATAAATAAAATAATAAATAAATAAAATAAATGAATTACTTAACTATATAAAACATTTTCTATAAATTTTATTATTGTTAAACAATAAATAATAAATAATAAAAATTTAATGGTTTTATCTGAATTTAATAATTCAAAAGTCACAGCTGTTTTAAAAGATGCTGCTGATCATCCAGAGTAGTGTTTTGTGTTAGCATGAATAACTACAAGTGCAATTGATGCTATTTACTCCTTATTGCTTTTGAAACATTTTTTTCCCCTTTCTTTCTTCCATGCAGTTATAGTGACTGAGATTCCCATGGTGCTGCCAGATCGGTTTGGAAATTGAGTCACAACCATCTCATGATTGACTTCTTTTGGTACACCATGAGAGTTTTGTTTTTTTTTTTTTTATAAATTCTTGGGTGAATACTATTCACTTTAGATTTTTAAAAAAAATGTTTTACAAACACATGCAATGAATGTAAGCCTCTCTCTAAAACTGAGAATCTTGGCCACCCTAAGAAGTAAAAATTTTAGCCACATTTCCCAAATGCTGCAAGCCTGTAAACATAATCATCATATGTCAACTCTATCTGTGGATTTGATGTAAACGTCTTTCATTATAGAAGTACTGGCATTTTTCCTTCAGGAAAAGTCTGGAAAAATGATGGCAAAAATTGCTATATTGGTTCAGACATTTAGTTCAGTTACTGAATGGGATAACGTGTAGTTAGGTTTATCCTGACTTCTTGTCTCTTGGTGCAAAAGAACTTTGTGGCTCTCTTGATGGGAGAGCTCATATCTTGACTGAAAACAAAACAAAGCAAATAATTGCTCTGCTCCTCTCAACAACCTAACAATTCATAATTCTTTAGAGATCTTAAAGTTTTATTTATGGTTTCTTCCTCATCTTAAAAGTTGTATGCTTACTATATGTTGAAAAAATATCATTGTCTAGAATCGAATAGGAGTGAAGATTGAATGTACGCATAATATGCGTACCTTTTATTGTATTTCAAATTGAAATCAGTGAAAGTGGCTATCATAATCAAACAAGAATAATTACAAGTACAGATGCCCTTTTCTGGGGATGAACTATGTTTCTTGACTGTCTAACAGAAGTTACCAAATGTGTTTGTAATGTAGGAGGTACTGTGTGAAATATCTAACACTATAATATCAAGATGGTTAGGTTAGGGTAACGATGCCCTGGCATTGACTGTTTCTTATGAAGATAAATTTAGGGTGGTAAGAGGAGAGCTAAAATACATATAATAATTTCTTCTTGGTTAAAATAAAAATTTTGTTTCTTCTTTTATTGTTTTACATGTGAGAAATTATGAGATTAGCAGCTCATTAGTAACAAGACAGATTTCTGAAACATATATATATATATATATATGTATGTGTGTGTGTGTGTGTATGAAAACCTTTTCTGTAATTTCTGAGGATGGGGTATTGGCTCAGCATTACAAATTAGAATTTTTTCTTATGGCATTTGCATTGTGGGATTCATAAATAGCATGTAATATGTTGAGAGTGGCAACCCTTGACAGCTAACACAAATAGATGACTGAAAGTCTTTCTAGGGCATATGTGTGTCTGCAGTGGAAGAAACTGGCCTTTGGAAAAAGCAATATGCTCTCTAGGCTCTTTCCTGAGAATCTGACAGTCACAAACTCACAGGGACCTTGGTACAGCTCACTGTGGAAATAATTGTGGAATCTGTGGAATCACAATTAATATCTATTGTTTACTTCTCATCTGCTGCAATGAAAACACAAAGTAAAGGGCATGACATTAAATTTTTGCTTTTCCTATAAATTCAGAAGTAGGACAATTCCTAGAGTCTAGGGTCTGCTTTGAATATCTAACATACAACAAACAGGAGTTGTACTTGTCTGTTACAGAGCTCAGTGTAACGTGGTCAGTTTACAATACAAATCTTTGTAGTTTTGCCTTTGAATATCACTTATCCACAAAGCTATTACTTCAGCACTATCCAATAACCTTATTTTCGTTTAACAAGATTGTTAAGGTACAATTGACAATGGAATTAGCTATGATAATTAGTTGATTTTTTGGCGTCAAGAGGAGAGGATAATGGAATTTAAGTGTAATGTATTACACTGTGTGGGTTTTATTCACCTCTTAGCAGACAGTGATGAAGTAGTCAGGCCTCATGGAAAATTCTGAAGCTGCCTAAAACTTATTTTCTAGAAACCTTTGTCAGGAATCCAAACTTCCATATAAAAGGTACATGTCAGGCAAGAATATACAAAATGGCTGAAGATTAAAAGTAATGCTGAATATGATTGCATACTTTTGTTATTTCTTGGATTGTGTGAGGAGCATCTGTGTCACCTGAAATATTTGTAGTGTGTTACTGGCATATCATCTGCTATGGAGGGCTAATTACAGTCTGCTGCTGCAGTGACCACAAGTAAGTGGAGATGCTCAGGCACTGACCAACTTACATGATCAGCGTCACTTTGGTTACTTATGACGAGTGATTTTGAAGATGGAAGACAAACTAGTCAATTTTCTTGAAAGCTTCTACAGAAGTGTTCTCATGTACTGTCAGTGTATTACTCCTGTCTTACTGTGCTAGATTTGAGCTGTCTTTTTAGACTGCATATCTAGTCTGGCCCATGTATTTTGATCAAGTATTACACTTCCCCTCTCCAGGAAAATTAGATATTCCACAGATCTGGTTGCCATTTCTGTCTTCAGGAGGCATGAGAAGGAGGATCTAGGAAACTACAGGCTATTGAGTCTCATATGAATCCCTGGGAAGTTGAGGCTAAAACCATTTCCCAGGCTGGAAGCCATTTCCAAACATATAAAGGACAAGAAAGTAGCTGTGAGTGGCCACCATGGATTTGTGAAGGAGAAATGCTTAACCCATCTGACAGCCACCTACAATAGGCTATCTGCTTCAATGGATGTGGGACAGCAGCTGATATTGTTTGCCTTAATTTAAACAAGACTTTCTTCAATGTCTTCCCTAATATATTTTATAAGCAGATGAAATACAAGCTGTATAAGTGGCAGTGAGTTAGACTGAAAACAGATTGAACTGCTAGGCTCCAAGGACAGCTGTAGGCAGGTTCTTAGTGAAGGATCAGTACTGCAGCCAGTACTGTGAACTGTTTGCTAATGACCTGGATGATGATCACCCTCAGCAAGTTACAAGGTTGGACAGAGTGGATGTTACAGATGGTTGTGCAGCCATTCAGAGGGACAGGCTGACCTCAACAAGCTGGGGAAATGGGCTGACAAGGACCTTACAAAGTGCAGGGAGGCCTAGCGGACAAGTTGCAAATGTGGCAGCCAAGCATCCCTTGGTTCTGGCCGAGACAGGGGGGATTAATTTTTTTTATTTTTTTTTTGGTAATAGGAGGGAACATGGCTAGGCACCAGAGGTTATTCTGTAACACCTCAAGTGATTGCTGGGGACAGGAAAAGGGACTCTTCCAGGGAGAAGGGTTTCCTGCTGGTTGAGAAAACATGGTGGGGGAAGCCATCTGGTATTGTTTATTATTGGTATCTTTTTGGTGTTTTGGTTACCCACATGACTCTTTTCCTTTCTTGTACCCTCTGTCATTAGTATTGTCACTGCTGTCATTTGCTTTCTTGTCTCATTGCTGTTGCCAATAGATTTTTCTTAACCTATGTTTGCCTTTTGTGCCTCCAGTTCTTTCCAGCCACCTGCCTGAGGGATTCCTAAACTATGACAGCCTTAATTGGTACCCATTGCAGTTTCTGTTGAGATAACAACAGATCTGCCCAGAACATGTTAGAAACAAATTTGAACTAACCATTTATTGAAGTAGGTAGGAAGCCACTGGTCACTATGTTGGTTGGTCTGTTCATGTGGATGTGACACATAACCCTGTATATATTTCTGTATATGCACTATGTGCCCATCACAGTGCTCTTTTCAGAGCAGGGAGAGGGATCAGGAATTTTACTGTGCTGTGGGATATCAGTTTATAATATGACAACATCATGGGCAGTGAGGATGATTTGGGACGTGTATTCAGTGTTGCTGTCATACCCTTACCTCAGGTGCTACATTTGGAACACCATTAATAATCATACCCAGTCTGAGGGAAAACAGGAGAGGATCATTTTCCTCAGGCTTTCACACCATTTTCCTCTTTCTGGCCTATTACAACAACTTTCGAGGATTTTGAATTCACCTTGGATGTTAAGGAAAGTATGCCCTTGTTCTAGGTCTGCCAGGTCACCTCAGTGATCTACACCATGTTTAGAGTTGAAAAAGAGATTTGTTGGAGGGTCTTTCAGAGATCTTCCCTAAGAGGTGCCAGTCATGGAAAGTGGGCCTGTTATTGAAGCATTATTCTGCTCCAATAGTTGGAGGTTTACCCCTGAAGATCTACAGGACCCTGATAAAGTGGCAGATTGAAAGAAAATTGATATGGCAGTTTCAGAGAGAAGCAAAGTTATGCAGTGTGCTGGGTCCTGGTGTTTATCAGACACTGCTCATCACTGGAGAGCGCTGAAGAGGAAAAAAGCAGATCAACAGGCACAGTGGCCAGTCAAACTGCAGCTGAACCAGAGAACAGCACAAGCAGTTGCCCCTACACAGAAGAGGAAATTCAAGACAAAATCAGTTCACATAATGAGGGATGAAGAGGAAGTAGGGCTTTCCAAACAGGAGGAAGAGGCAGGGACAGAGATAATTATCTGATCCCTATCCCTGGGACAGCTGCAAGGTGAAAATATTTCAGCCGCTAGTCAGGAGATACCCTGGCAACCTGCCTACTCTGATGTTAGGATATTGTGGTCCAGGATATGAAATCTCAGATTTTTCTTCAAACTTAATCACACTTCACTAGTTTTCCTGAAATTCTTAGACTTTTTGAAGTAATTTGATATTTAAAATAAATATTCAAGCAGCACTGAATGTAGACTGCTTGTGTGTGATGCAGTTTTACCCACTCTGGTGTTATTAGGGTTAGCCATACACTTGTATATAAATAGCGTGAAACTTGTTAGTGCAATTACTGAAGAAAATTCTACTGTAAGTATTATTGTAGTATTTTTCTCATCTAACTTAGGCAAGAATTAGACATCTCCATAGTATGATTCAGCCTGCTTGTATTAGCTACTTAGAAGGTATCTCTTGAGGAGCATAATTTAATTCTGCCTATTGACAGAGCTTAATGGAAAAAGACATAATATTTATGCAGATAACTCTGCCTGTCTTCTGTGGAAATTTAGTTTTGAAAAGTTGATTTATGCAGAAAACAAAGAAAAAAAATTTGAAAATGGTTAGATCACTCTGCATCTGGAGAGAGGATATTTTAATTAGATTAAGACACAGAGCACTTGAAAAATAGATATTAATCTATTAAAATTATGCTAGCTGAGAAATTAAAATATATATATTATGTATATCATTTGCTTTATGACTGAGAAAGCCACTTTGATGTTATTTTTTGGCTGCACAACTGTGTGTGATGGAAAGTGTCACACAGAACTTGCAAAATTGCCCTAATTGACAAATAATATTGGGACTATTGGAATATTGAAACAATTATTAGATAAATATATATTTGATTATGTGGTTCTTAGTTCCAATGAAAGAAGGGAGATTGTGTCAGTTGAAGAGGTTGATTTTCCTTGGACTATGCCTTTCATCAAAATAATGCTAGAGCTTTAGGGGGAAAAAAGGGTGAAAATTGTGTGGGTTGTTGGTTTATTTAGATTTGCATATTTATAGCGCTGTCTTGACTGACTGGTTTCTGGGTCCCCATAGAGTGCATGCCTGACAAGCTGAACAATAAAGTCTGATTGCTAACAAGGTTGAAGACCTTTGAGGGACTGCCTAACTGGGAAGAGTGAAGATATAACAAGGCTGTGTAACACCCCTTAACAACTCTGACCACATAATGCGTTACATATTAGCATTACAAATCAGATCATTCTATGAAAATCTTCAGAACTTTCTATTAATCATAGTATTTTATTGTCATGAATATAACAATTGCTATTTTGATGTGTTTAATTTGCAAGATCAAAGCACCAGTTAAATAAATGAAGAGTTGTTTACATCTGATTTTGGTTTCAGGAGAATACCTAACTTTCAGAAATCAATTTTTTCTCTCTTCTATTATGGAAATTATGTGTGTCAGCTGCTATAATAGGGTTCCACTCTAAGCTTCCACATGAAGTCAAAGATAGATTCCTTTATGAAAGTACTTTTTATTAATAGTGCTAGAGTTCCAATTTTTGTTTACAGCATTTCTTATTGAATAAGAATAATTAAAACTATTTTAGTGTGAAGTTCAGAGAAATTTACATCAGTATTGCATTATTAGAAATTTAATATTGTGAACAATCTCTTTGATAGATACAGAATCAATATTTACATGGGCTTTGATTTCTCAGTGTCTGTCAGTGAAGTTCAAGGAAAGTCCTGAAGCACAAAAAGAGTTAACTTAAAAATAGTTTTGATGATAAGTTATGAGTCATTTGTAGCTAGCTTTGGGTTTTATGATCTAGGACTTAATGAAACTCAAGACGCCATTTTCAAGAATGTTTCGTGTATTCTGTGTTCATCTCACTGCCTATCAGTTGCATTCAGCAACAGCGGAAGAACTTTGCTGTAGCTTCCCTTCAAATCTCATAAAATGTGTAGCTGTAATAATTGTAATTATGGTAGAATGTCCTTTGTTAATTTTACAGTAAGTTTTCATCTCCCAACTAAGATTCTGCAGGATATTAAAAATAATTTAAAAAATGCTGCAATTGTTCTGCTAGCCTGATTGTAATGATGAAGGAGACAAAATTGATTCTAGTTCATGGCATGCTCTTCCAGTGTTATTCAGCAGCACCTGTTGGCTGAAAGCTGTTCAGGATTATTCCAGGTTTATTAGTCATGAGCAAGATAACAATAACAGCAAATAAGTTTCCAAGTAACGACTCAGGAATTTTGTCTAAAAGTTGTAAGTCTTGTTATATCTGGATGATTTTTAATGTTAAATTAGGAACAGCATACAGCCATGGACCAAGGTATCTAGGAAAACACATGGAATCTTCAGGCACATACCAAAGTCTCTCCTTCTAGTCTGTATCATATGGAGGTGAGGAAAAATCAGAAGTCACTAAGGCAAACAAGCAGAATAAATATTTTTCTGATATATAAGTTCTCAGCCTAGATGGAAGTGATTTATTGTGTGTTATTCCTTACCATTTCTATGCATTGAACACATAAGAATTTTATTTGGTCAATAATTTGTATATTAGAGTTAGTCTTCATGGTGCAATTTCAGAGATGTTTTCATAAGTTTGGAGAATAACTAGGCACCATATCTCTCTTTTCTGTTTTGAGTATCAGTGTTACTGCTAGAAGGTCACAGACGAAGTCAGAACTTTTATTGTTCTGGTGGAGTCTTTGTATGATTGCAGGAACTGAAAGAGAAATGTTGTTAAGTAAGAGCTGATTCTGCTACTTTGTTTAAAGAAATGAAATCAAGTCTCTTTGCCTGGAGAAAACTCCAAAGCCTGATCCCATGCTATGCATTTTGGAGTGGCCAATAGTGATGATATATTCGTAAAATGTAGAAGAAGCCCCAAATCTCATGACTTGATGAAATAGTACCAGTTTTTCTTTTTTATTGACTTTTTTTTTTTTTTAATGAGTAGGAAGGTGATATTTTTGTACTGCTAGAAGTTGAGAAATGCCTATTTAGTTTTCTGCAAGACCACATCTGTTCTTGCTCATTTTACATCCTTTTTGAATAGCTTATTCTTCTGCAACTAAATTGTTCTCTTATTAGCCAAGTCTAGAAATCCCAGGGCATAAAATATCTCTTCCTTAAGAATAACTTTTACGAACTTCATTTATAATTTTAATGACAATCTACTCTCTAAATCTCTGTTACTTATTTAAAGGTCTTCACCCTTGTCACTTGCCCTTGGTAATGTTGAAAAGACCTCAAGTGGAAAAATAATATTTGAAATTTTTTATGTTTCAGTTGCCTTCCATTCCCATGCCCCTTTTGTGTTCCTCCTAAGTAATTTTATCTTTTTACTCCCTTGACGTCGCCAACTTTTCTATGATTAGTCTTTATCTGGTAGCTACTCTATATGTAAATGAAGAAAAATTCTTTTGTGCCATGTCCAGTTCACTATTCAAGTCTCTTAAGACATTTTGCACTATCACCTTTGAACAAGAAAAAAGTCTCACTGAGAGCTAACATAATTTTCTGCAGCTTTTAGACCTTCAGTTTTAACTGAATTCCTATTGATGTGGTTGAGTATTACGAAGATTAGCACAGAATGGAGGGAAGCTGGAGATTTTTAGGTAGAGGGGTTACAGACAGACTACGGAGAGTACACTCACTCTATTTGGAACCAGTAACCAGTATCAAACTAGAATGGCATCTCAGCTTTAAGGGTGGTCTTCCCTTGCTCAATTTTTACAAAAAGCTTTATAAATTGAAGTCTGTAGTCACAGCAAGGAACAGGGAAGACAGCAAGGCTGCACTACTTGGGTGGTAGTGCCAGCCACCCATCTGAGATAAATGACATGCCATTCCTGACAGCAAATGTGTTTGTAAACTACAAGGCTTCTGGCATGGATTAGTTTCTGAAGAGTGTGCTTAAGCATAGATGGGAGTGTGTCAGTGCTGACAGGCAGCTGAATTGTTGTCCTGATGGAATTGTGCCCAAGGAAAGCCACATTTAATTCAGTATTTTTTCAAGTTTTGGGCTTTAAGCCTTCTAAAGACCTGCTGGTTGATTTTTTAGTAGTAAGTGCCCACAGTGGGCCTGTGACTATATGTGTTTGCAATTATATAAATAAACAAATGGAGGTGGAAAACACCTGTGGCTCTGTAGTTGGCCTGATGTTTCTGTAACAAGGTGCAGTTACAGAAAGGGATGACCTTACCCATTCCTATGGATTTCCCACAAGGGTTTGTCCTCATTTCTTTCATGTGGTTGTTACAGATTTTGTTGTCATATTGTGAGTTAGGTCACTGTTCTTATCAGATACTAATTTTTTCTCCAGGTGAATATGTAATTCCAGCTAAATGTGCAGCCAAATTATTTCCTCAGTTGAAAAAAGTATGGAAAAAATGTGTGGATATAGGCAGAAGTGGAATCTGCATTTTTCAGTGGTGGGATGTGCTCAAGATTGATTTAAGGCAGCTGTGAAACTGTGCTAACCTGAGTAGAAACATGAAACATGCAAAATAAAAATCACTGAGAGACAAAGCTGCCACTTTCCTTTTTCTCAGTTAAGTGAAGCATTGCTGATGTTGACATAAAGCTGACCATTTTGTTTGTGATGGATATGGGCTACATAATGAGGGAGGGTCTTGGAAACCATGGAATAAAACAATCCTAAAATAAAGTCTTTGAAGCAAGGAAATGCGTCATTTGAAACAAGATGTTTTAAAAAATATTTTCAACTTCAGTCAGTAAGTAAATACTCTAGCATCTCTTTCTAAGAAGAAACAGAAAGAAGAGGTTTCTCTATTATTTTGTATCCTTTCTGATGATCACAGAAGATCATCTGCTTAGGAGGTACACTGGTAATTTCTCAAAAAAAAAAACCAAAAAAAACAAACCCAAACAAAAAAACCAGCTCCCCAAAACAGGAGGAAAATTGAAGTCTAAATTATCTAAATGTGCGATCTGGGTAAAAGAGGTATGAATTGATGGATCCTTCTGAATTTGTTTTATGTCATGTTTACTAAAAATAGGCCATTAAAAATAGCTAAAGATAGACATTAAAAATAAGTTAAAAATAGTAGGTGGATCTGGAAGGGTTTTTCTGTTGGTTTTGGATTATTGTTGGTTTTTTTGTTGGTTTTTTAAACCTAAGCCTTTTTTGAATACTTCCCCTTTATTTTTCTCTTTTCTCTATCACATGTTAACCATAAAAATATTGGTGGGAAAGGACCACTGGAATCTTAACATTCTGGGATTCAAATATCATAATATGACCTGCCTATAATTAATACAGTAATATTAATTGTTCAAGTAATGCAGTTTTAGCTGTGACTTTGTCTAGCCAAATTTTTAAAATTGGCCATGACAGAGATTTCACAGTTTTACTAGAAACCTATTCCAGGGTTAAACTACTCATCAAGAGCAGTTTTTCTTGGTCTCCAGTTTGAACATATCAAAATGAAATCTGTAGCCTTTACCCCTTTTTGTGGCTTAGAGTATTCGTGACTCCTTGTTTACCTCAGACTCTTGTGTTCCTGGTGTCTTCTGTTAGATATTTTTTTCTTTTTTCTTAATCAAGGGAGGATCCTTCTCTTTTAGCATTAATGTAAATGTTTGTCTTTGACATCATTCAAGTCATGAGGAGTTCACATTTATTTCACATAAGTACCACAGACTCTAATAAATTTTCATCTTAGGCTGGCTTTGAATCAGGAGTGTTTACTAGATATGCTGGCCTATAGCAACCCTGTTTTCAAATTAGCAGTGTTATTAATAATTATGTATATTTGAATATGACTATATTAATTAAATAGTCTCTGTTAGTGTGTATTAACTATATTTCATATAACTAATTTCTGATACAAATGCTATGTTGTTTCCCATAAACAGATATAGCACTGTATTCTAATTACATATTGATGAAGCTCTTGAAATTTTCACATAGCTTGTCTGAAGTTCATTTTGAGAGGATTCTCAATAGCTTCTGAAATAATTTACATCACAGTAGTTTTCAGTACCTTTTGTAACTCATTATCTTAATATATCATCCATGCTTTGGCATTGATTTGATGTTTATTTCCATTCTTTACACATCCATGTACATGAAATAAAGTGGCAACACAGAATGTCTTTAAGGAGAAGGTTGTGGGATTTACCACTTTGCTGAAAAGAATTTACTTCATTTGGAGGAAAAAAAATACTTCTATAGTCAGAAAACACCCCAGGATTTCTTTAACTCTGCGACATAAATGCTTATGTCAGCAAAATACGCAGAACTACTTAATATGAGTATCAATAAAGAAGTCAACAGAGCAGTGAGGACTAGCCGAGGCCATTACAAGACGATTCATTAATTATGCCCTCAGTATGTGCCTTGCAGAAGTAGGATAAACTTGCAGAAGTAAACCACAGTATGAATGGGGATACTAGTTGGACTAGGCAGTTCTGATCAATTGAAGAAATTAATATATGTTTCTCTTTGTCAGACTTCATCTGACTTCTGGTAGCTGGCATCAGAAGATTTTTGTCAACAAGACAAAGAATCCAGACTCTGCCTAAGAATTCTACCTTGTTTTGCAGATTTTTGCAAAGTTTTAAACAATGCCCAGTTAAGACACGGCACCTGAATTCTGACCCATAATACCTAACTTCTTCCAACTTATATGTGTACTTCATTAGACTGTACAAAAATGAAAAAATCATCAAAAGGTATTATTTTTTTCACATTTCTGTTTTAGCCAAATTTGGTTTCAATTGCGTGTCCTTCAGGTTCCAGGATGTCCATATATACACAATCTGAATTACTAATGGAATTTTTCTTTAACTCACGGTTAAAGTGACTAACACAAAGTCATATTTTTCATTTCTTTTACATATTTTAAGATAGCTACTCACAGTTTATTGCTTCTATGTAAAAATGAACAGCAGAACCTACATATTCTTAGTGGATTTATGTTAGATTTATTTATGTAGAATTAAATAACTATCTGATACATCATATTGCTACTTAACTGTGTTGAGTAAACTTGGGAGTTATCAGCATTGTATTCAGTTGGTCTGTCAGCTTCTGTCACATGATACTCGGAGTTAGTAAATTTATTAGATTGTCTCTGTTAAGTAGCTGATTCTTTCCCCAGCACACACCGAGTGTTAGTTGCATCAAAATAGATGGTGGAACGGTATATGTAGATTTAAGATGGTTCTGTGATGAGGGGCAAAAAGACACTTTAGTCCCTGGTGCTTAACAGAAAAGAAGTGTGAAAGGTTGCACAACTACTCAAGAGCCTCGCATTGGTTTTCGAGTCCGAAAAATTTTCAGACTAGAAATTTCAGACTGAAATTTTCCAGTATTTTTTTTTTCTGCCCTTATTGTCATGATATCTAAGTGTCTGTTAAACTGTGTTAACTGCTGGAGTGGGAATTTCCCCACGAAGGGAATTCAAGAGGATTATAAAATACCTAATAAATTATTCTGTTCCTTTACTAAGGGAATTAATTAAAGTTCCTTTACTAAGGGAATCAGAATCAGTATTACCTTTTTTCAGTGTTAATGCTTGAGACACATAGAGAGGATTCCCTGTGTTTAAAAGAAGACAAAACCCGTTGTCAGATTTTAATGTTTGAACATTATGTTTACCTCATTTTAATGTATGAACATTATGTTAATGAGAAGTGTTGTGGGGTGATCTACCCTAATTTACTTATGTGTGTGTATATATGTGTGTTTGTTCTTCCCTAACCAGGTAAGTTGTGTCCTTCCAGAATGCAAGGTGCCCTTTGACCTCCCTTAATCTCCTATGTCAAAAAAGAAAGGTACATTTTTTGTCCTGTTTATTAGAAATAATAAAATATACATTTAGATGCTGCAACCTCAGGATAAAAAAAGTACATATGTAAATATATGTAATTTTTTTGGTACCTCTAGACTTTTTCTTCCAACATAATTTCCATATCTTTTATAAAACAGGGCAGATATTATCTCTATTTTACAGATGTGGAAAAAAAGGATTAATGTGGGTTTCAGAATAAATCAGTGGAAGAGTTTGAAGCAGAACTTTGATATTTTGCCTTCCAGACATTACTGTGATTGATTCATATGTGTATACTTCATGGCAGAGGAATTTTTAAAAGCTATTTCCATTTCTTTTAACTTAAACCTCACAAAAGTGACAGAAATGGAGAGAAGCAAATCCCATCCTTTATGGAGTGCCACATGAAAGAAATTCATGGGTTTTGTTTTGTCTTTGTTTACAAGCACAATGCTCTAATGGGGAAAAAATGTTATGCTCTTAAAAGCAGGCTTATAGTAAAAATGGAAATGAATAAAATGTAACATGGAAATTGTGTAAGAAAACCATATATGAATTGTTTGCTGTTACATTGCCAGTACGTTGTGTTATCTACATCAGGTAGAGTAGTTCTTCCAATTAAAACCAATGGGTATTTTTGACCTGAAGCTTCCCTAACTTCAGAGCCTCCTTCTCTAGGTATTGGCAGATCAGAGGTTTATCTTACAGATTTTTGGTTCATATGTATTATTTATACCTCTTCATAATTACATGTTCACATTTTCATAAATAATTCTGCTTGCCAAAATTTCCCTTCTCATAAATAGGTATTTTATTTTATATTTTTTTGCCTGTGTTATTTCAGTGTCTTGTCCATAGGAAAGCCATCTGGTCATTCAGATATGTAATTTTTTAGAACCAAAAAGACTGAGAGCATAGTAGTTTGTAGAATTAAAAAAAGAGAGAAGGTGCAATTATAATAAGAAAATGAATTCCCTTATTGGTATATAGTCTGGTAAGAACTGAACAAAAGCTTAGGGAAGTGGTGCTTGAGAGCTAAATGCCAGAGGAATTTGTTTTAAAACAGACTGTTCCAGTTTTACTTCCCATCCAGTTGCAGATTGATTCTATTGTGAGAAACTGCCCTCAGCCATTGGAATCCCAGTGGGAAAAATTTTCAGAGTATACTGCTAGGAACTTGTATGGTTGTCAACTTCTTTGGTAACACTGTTTTGGAAGTTACCTTATGTGTAGCCTCATCAGTTTAACAATCATCTAAAATCAGACTATTAAATTGTACTGTACACAATCAGTGTCATGAATGTGCATGTAAAGTGGGAATTCCAATGCTCTTCCTTGTATATTTCAAGAAGAATGTTATAAATAAATTCTCATAGAGGTGTCTGAAGAGAGGGAGCCATACTTAAAAAAGATAGCCTTGGCTTTTTAATACCAGGTCTCTCTTAAACGTGAGATTAAGGTTCTTGCAGGACTGTCTTTGGAGACTTGTCACTCTGCAAGAACTACCTATTTTTCCTTCAGATTACTCCATTAGGTTTCTTTCAGATGAGAGCTCAAGAACTCAAGTCTAGCCTGTGTATAGAGGTTATAATCCCATATGGTACAGTACACTTGCTTGCTGGAGATCAACTGTGTGATAAAAATAGTCAGTAGAATCTAATTAAAATAGGGAAGAAGGGTTAGAATGCATATTGATTAAAAGAATGGAAAACTCTATGATGATAAAATAGTAACATATTACATGTTCTGTCAGGGCTTTGAGCAAGATGAATAAAGTATGAGCATCCCACAAGAGTCAGCAGAAAATGGAATTGTGCTACATGACAGCAGGGGTACTTTTATTTGGTCTCAACTGCATTGACAGTACAATTGAACCATTATTTAAGGAAGGATAAAGACCAGCAATATCATTTTACAGAGAGTAACCACTACCGCAGAAAACCCATCTACCAAGCCATGTGTGCTATGTCTCTCAGATATTGATTATATGAGAAGTGGCATGCAGCTGAGTAGAAATCTGTGAGGAATATTTGTGAATAGTTCTAATTTGAGCTGAGTAGTTGGCTAAAGATGACCCTAGGGGTTCTTTTGTAATATGAAGAATTAATTGAAATGTGTATTTCTGTTATCTTTCCAATAACTGAACAGCTTCTCTATTTCTAATGAAAGAAAATTTCCTGTCACAGGATATTAAACTGATCTCCACTATCTTACAAATTTAATTTTTTCACCAAATAGATAAAAACTTATCAATAGGGACACATTTAGGCATGCTATAAGATTTAAATGGTAAAAAATATGGTGCTTGTCCCAAGTGTTATTCAAAGCCTTCCTGGTTCCTGCTGCTGTGGTGCCTGAGAACTCTCTAGTAAATTTCAAGTGGCTTTGCCTTGGTCCTAGTCTAGGAACTCCTGAATGTGCTGCAAAGATGACAAGATTATGGTTAATATATTTGGAGTAGAAAAAGATATATTTTATGCTAGGTGATTCGGAGTGGAAATAACTGCTGCCTTAAAGGAAAGACACTAAGTAGATACAAGGATCAGTACCTGAATTTTGCAGTTAGGACACAGATTGCATGAAAATGGCTACTTCACACCCAACCCAACTTTTAAGATTCCCTATGTAATAAAAACATGGGAAACATGTAAAATATAGATTAAAATAAAAATATACTTATTATTTCTCCCCTTTAATTAAACTCTAATAGTCCTATCTTTGTGATAAGAGTCCCATATTGAAAATATTTCAAACATGAATCTTTCAGAGGGAAATAATTTGTATATTCTTTTAAAAAATCTTTTTTCAGCTCCTTTATGTGACACTCAAAGAATGCAGAGTCTAATTAATAATTATGTGTACTGTTATATTTCACGAAGATTCAAAGGCAGTACTTGTATTATTAGTTTATCCTAGAAGAATGGAGAGACTTGGTACTGATTGTTAACTTTTTCTAGGAATTTCAGTCTGAGGATTTATGATAGAAATGTAAAAGAAGTTCTCTTAGACTCAAGATTAGGCATGGGATTTTGAGGAGAGGATACACTATTAGTGCGTAACAAAAGCTGAGATATGTTGGTAGATACAACTGCACTAGTTAGAGGAAAAAAAAATACATAAGAATCAATATCCTTTCCTTGTTAGAAAATGCAAACAAAACTTTAGAATTAAAACTTTCAGATGAAATGTGGCTTCAGGCATTTTGTTCTTTGCTGATTTTACAGTGGCCATTGCACAGTTGGAAGCCCTTTCCACAGAAAATTACTCTGAAGAAAATTCTCAGTCTCTCCCACTGTGTCTGTAGAAATGATACCACATCTATCTTGCAATTTTATTTTTTTTTTTTTGACATTGGGGTGATGGTTTCTGTTGTCCTTCATAAAAGGAGGCACTTTTTTTTCCCCCAGGGTGTAAGGAGAAGATTACAGTCTTTGTATTCTTAGTAACCAGAGTTACATGTTCCCACCCAAATTTATTGTGTAAAAGTTTCCAATCATCTTTCCTCTCTTTGGGAGTAGCCTTTGACTTGTTTCTTACAAGTTTTCTCTGTTACACAACTTCTCGTCTCTCACTGCTAAATGTGCTTATTGATGTTCTGTTTTCAGCCCAAAATCCCTCTGTGCTCTACTGCTCCCACTTCACCTATTACCTTTCTTACTCTGTGCCCTGATGTTAGAAATACAGTGCATCTCCATGTGTCACTGCCCTCACTCTTGGGTTGTGTAGTCCTCTCCTTGTCTTCCTGCTTCTCCTCTTCAGCTGTTACGGGTTTCAAAAGCAGAAGGGGTGCCAAAACTGGTGGTCTCTTGATCATCCTTTCCTTGGCATTTAGGGTTTAGATGCATCTGCGGAGTATTCTTTTATCATTTTGCCTTATAAAAGTGTCTCTCACGTCTTCCTTTCAGGTACTTCCCAATTTTAACCCTTTCTCTCTTGACAATGTCTGTGTCCCCTTGTTCTCTTTGTCTGTAAAAGGAGCTTCTGCTCTACCATCTGCTTCAGCTCATATAGCAAAATCCCCCCCAGTTTTGCATAAAAGAAGTGCTGCGTTTCATTGTTACCTATCTGCACTATTAGGTTTCCTGTCTATTTCAGCTCTCAGTACCTAGTCTAAATTTTTCCCCTTTTCTGGATTTTCACTGGTCAAGAATTCTATGTCTTAGTAACTAGACTTCCTGGAAAGGATGATCAAGTGTATCACTGTTACTTGGAAAGCATTAGCAGGAGCCTTTATCCTCCAGCTCTGGTGGTTGTGAATTTATACAATTACAAGCAGTTAAACCTGTCACTCTTCTAAACTATCTAGCTCTGATTTTTTGGGCCTCCCCTTCCTCTTTCCTACGCCAACTAATTCAGACAACACTTAAGTTTTAGAATTAGTTTTAAATATCACAGCCAATGATCCCAGCTATGCTTGTGAGTGTTACTGACTTGCTAAGTCTGCAAGGACCTTAACATTTCAAATAGAGTTTTTGTATGGATGCCGATCATCTGTGTCTTGTCAATACTATTGCTAGAAGTCTCATTGTGTAATGTGGAACTTTCAGGTGACACTTTTTCAGTGTGTTTCAGGGGATACTTCTTGCAGAATCAAAAAATGTCTAAGGTCTCCATGAATGGCGCAGTCTCTTGCCTGAATGAAAGCAACTTCTGTTAATTAGAAAAAGCTGCATAAAAAGCTGCTGCTGTGCATAAATGTGGGGAGCACGAAAACTGTGAGGGGAGGGGAGCATTTTGCTAGCTTTCTGAACAGTGAGAACAGCCAAAGGAAAACCCAAGAGATGTGCATTTGATTCATACTTCTGAAAAAGTAACCGTTTCCAGCTGAGAGTCCATTGCTAAAACCTTTAGTTATGCAAATAAATGTCATATTAGTGACAGTAGTATCACTGAAACTTGTTAAAATCCTGTTCAAAGACCTGAAGAATTCCTTTCCTTGATGTGTCATCCCATGCATTTTTAAAGCAATGCGCAGGAATTCATGTGTGTGCAGTTCTGATTGATTCTAATGGAATGTAAAGATGTGACACCTGTGATGGCTCTGAGTCTACTTTTATAAGGAAGAAAAGGAGGGTTTCCACTAATACAGATAGGTACAGCTTTAACAGCTTTAACAGAGAACTATTAAGAGATACTGATATAATTCAATTTTCATGAATGGTAAAGTAAGGTAGGGATGTTCAAACTGGTTTACATTCTAAGCCAGATGTCTTTGGCACTTGCAAGCAGAAATTATATACCAGGTTGCAAATTTTTTGTCTAATTCTAAACCATGGTATGTTGTTACTGGTTTGCTGACAGCCATCTGCTCAGACCTCATTTGATTTTTCCATTCAGTCACAGTTCAAGTAAGGGAACAAAATATGTGGAAGGCAGGGAAATTATCTAATTTCAGGAGATAATATTATTTTTTCCCCAAAATATATATTAAGATATATATCAGGCACATATTCTGTTCTCTTCATGAAATAGGAAGAATTTTAAATTAACTACTGTGGCTAAAGATACAGATGCACTGTCTATTGTATTTTCATACCTGTATATATTACATATATATAATTTACAAATACATGGATAATGTACTACAGCTCTTACATGTATTTAGGAGCCCTTTTGTAGCAAAGTCTCCAGTGAAGAAATATAGGTGACACACAAGAACTATTTCAATGTACTAGAACAAAGAATACTGTAAAACTGTCAAAGATTGTTCACAATGTTCTTTCATATTCTCATATGTATCTTGATTCAATGCATAGTAGTAGTATTACTACACAAATATACAATTTAAATTTTCAATTTATTGTGCTTTTTTATTATTTTCAGTATTTCTCAGTTATTCAGCTAATTCATGCCTCAGAAAATCTGTATGGAAATGAAATAGGTAACCTGTTCTGTTCTATGAAAAGCTGAGAGTCTAAGACGTGCAAAATATATTTTGCATTCTGCCTTGATACTGAATAACTGAAGGCCTTGATCCTGCTAATTTTACTTTACATGCATTGAAATTGAACAGATCAAAGGTGTTTGGACTTACAGTAGAATCTGAGAAGGGCAAATTAGTTCTCATTTCAATAGGATATTGTGTAGCATGGGTTTAAGTAACACATACACGTAAAATGGTAAATGTGAATGGTACATGTAGCTAAAATGATGGTTTTAGGACCACATGGATTTTTGGAGGACAGTTTGTGATAAGCCAACCTGATAGACTTCTGTGATGAGGTAACAGACTTGGTAGATGAAAGAAGAAGAGTGGATATTATTTATCTTAGCTTTATTAAGGCTTTTGATGCCATCTCAGTAACATCTTCAAAGAAAAGCTGATTAAATACAGGTCAGATGAGTGGACAGCAAAGTAGATTAAAAATTGAATGAGTAGGTCTGAATGGTTGTATCAGTGGCACAAAGTTCACCTGGAGGCAGGTCATTAGTGATCACCGGGCAGGCACTAGCAGTCAGTACTGCAACCAATACTGTGGCCGATACTGTGTCCCATCTTTGTTAATGACCTGGGTGATGGGGTAGAGTGTGCCCTTGGAAGGTTTGCAAACAATATGGAATTGAACAGACTGGCTAATGTGCCAGAAGGCTGTGCCAGAAGGGCATTGGCGGTCTGGAGAAATGGACTGACCTTACAAATTTCAGCAAAAGGAAGTTCAAAGTCCAGCTTGTGGGGAAGGAAAGCCTCATGCACCAGTACAATCTGAGGCCAAATGGCTGGAAAACAGCTTTGCAGAGGAGGACCTTGTCCTGGTGGGCAAGCTGAGTATTAGCCAGCAATGTGGCAAAAATCCCCAAACAAATGGGATGTCCACAGCAGATTGAGGGAGGTGATCATTTCCTGTCAGCTCAGTGGTAATGAGAGCACACCTGAAGAACTGTGTCTTGTTCTGGGCTTCTCAGTGCAAGAGAGACACGGACACGTTGGAGCAAGTCCAGGAAATTGCTGGGAAGATTATTAAGGAATTGGAGTGTCTGTCCTATAAGTAGAGGCTGAGAGGGCTGGGGTTGCTTAGTTTTGAGACATGTCAAGGAAATTTTATCAGCATGTATATCAGTATGTGTCAGGAGGTAATACAGAAGTTTTTTTCAGTGGTACCCAGTGGCAGGACAAAAGGTAATGGATGCAAATCAGTATGCAGGAAATTCCATTTAAACAGAAGAAAACAATTTTTTAAACTGTAAGTGTAGTCAAACAATGGAATTTGTTTCCCAGAGGGCCTGCGGTGTCTGCATCCTTAGGGATACTAAAAACTGCTCCTGGGCCACCTGCTCCCATGACCCTACTTGAGCAGGGGTTTGGGCTAGATATGAGGTCCCTTTCAGCCTCAGTGATTCTCTAATCCTCTGAAGACAGTTCTTAAAAACTCTGCATAGAAATTGCTAATTGGCGATTTCACATTTTTACCAGAATACGTTGAAAATTTATAATCCTTATCAGTATGTATTTGTAAAGCATTACGGCAGAATAGTGAGAAGTAAATCAGTTCAAAGAATGAAAATTGAACTTCATGTTTATTCAAGCTCATCAGTTGAAACACTTCAAACTATTTTAATCTGAATCCTCAGGGTAAATGTAAGTGCACAGAATCTCTTACATATGGTGAGATCAGTTTTTCCCTTTGCTCTTTGGTTTCATAAAGTTAGACTCAGTTTGGATTTTTTTTGTCAGTTAGATGATAGTGAATAGATGAATCACTTTTATTAGGCCCCATAATATGCCTTTTGTTGCCTCTTGTACAGGAACACAGTATACATCTCAGTCGTTGTGTTTAAGTTGACAGTGTTGGAGACTCAAGGGCACAGTAACTAATTCTGACTTTTCTGTGTGGTTTCAATGGACATTGATTTTGAAGTTATTGCAAAAATAGTCATATTCTTCATATTCTTTAATGTTTGAGACAATGCGTAGCAGAGCTTTTTTTTCATAAAGTAAAAACTTCATCAAGAAAAAAGTCATCAGTAAATTGCATCTGGAGGCTCTGATTTTCCCAGGCTCTATCCTACCTTTGAGAAATTCTGATTTAACTTTCTCCATTTTTCATGCTTGGGTTTTTGTTTTTTGGTTGGTTTTTTTTGTTGTTGTTTTTTTTTGTTTGTTTGTTTTGTTTTGTTTTGTTTTGTTTTCTCCTTCAGTGATAGGATAGACAAATCACACAGGTCTGTATCTTGTTCTCTGTTTGCAAATGAGGGAAGTGCAGGAGTATGTCTTCTCAGTATGAAGACCCTGGTGTTTTCTCATGGGGGTGGAATAGAAATGGACATTTTTAGCCATGTCCTGCAGTTTGGGGAAGTTATAAACTGGTGTGTGCTATCTAAGAAGAGAAGACACATAATTTGGGAAAATTCCTGTTTACAGAACAGTGTTGTCTCTCAGAGGTTGTTTTACTTTTTCTTGTTAGACCTGCTTGGCTGCCCAGAACCATACTACTGCATTGCAACGATTTTAATGAAGATCATGTGGTCATTAAAAAATAAAAGAAAATAACTGTTAAGAGTGCACTGCTGCTTGTTTCTTCATGCATAGTGTACCCTTTCTACAGATAAGGTGCTTGTACAATTGGGATTTTGCCCTTCAAAATTTTGTCAGAATACAGATGGAATACATTTGAAAATCAGTGGGTGTCTGACTCAGGCTGGGCATGTAAATACCTTTGAAAATGAGATATCCATTAAGTCTTTGTGCTTTGGATTTTTGATTCAGTGGGAGTTCTGCCTCAGATGTCAAGGAGATGGGATTTCATCTTCACCTGTGTTTTTCCTGTTCTCCTTTGCAAAACAACCTTTTGTGACAGCTCTGGGAAAAAAAAAAAAAGGAAATTCATTACAAAGCAAGGAGGATGCTTATATGTTTAATACAATAGAATATTGTATTAAATAAGCTAGTAGTGATTTTTTCACTTAGTCTCCAATCTCTAAAACTGACAGAGTTTTGCTCTTAAAATAAGCCAAGTCCCTACAGATTTTCAATGCTGTGAACTGTGCTCAGGCAAAGTAATATTACTAGATAATCAATATAACCTTCTTTCAGATGTATCTGGTACTATTTAGATTATATTTAGATTTGCTATCAGGCTTCTTCAGGTTAGTGTTTCATACTCTGTTTTTTTTGTGTTGGAGATAAATATGCAGGAGGCTGTATGTAATGTTGCTTAGAATGAATAGAGAAAATCACCTCCAAGTAAAAGCAAGGCATCTCTACCACCAAACATCAAAAACTACTTTTCCACATCTTTTGCAAGGAAAAAAAGGCTGACTGCTGAACAGTACTGTAATGCACAGTGATTTGGCACAATTTACATAAATGGGTACTGAAATATTTGTTTTCCATTTTGTTTTCCACTGGACAAATGATCCTAGTGTCAATTTTTGATTTTTTTCAGTCTGCATGCGCTGTTGTGTCTGGATAGCTATTTCTTCAAATTGGGTTTATTTTCTAGTTGTATGAAACTATTCATCTACATCGTGGATAGAGTGCATTAAGTTACTCCCTGTCGTGCACAGCTGGAAACAATTCAGTGCTGCAACATTTTGTTTTGTTTTGTCCCAGTTTTTTCTCCCCACTGTGTTCCCACAGCCTAGCATAGCTCTGCGCTGCAGCAGACAACTCTCTCCTTTTCCAGTGACACTTTTTAGAACATCGGAAATTGACATATTCTCTTTTGTCTTTTTAGTACAAATTCAGTGGCAAACAGCTCTGCTTGACTCCATGAACATTTCAAAGTGCTCTATAGACTAGGAAGATTGGCTTGAAAAGTTAGACATATTTAGGCAGGCTGTTTTATTTGCATCTTTGAAGAGACTAGATATTTCGAGAAGATTGAAGGAAGTATGCAGTGCCAAATACTGGTCTGTTTAGAAGAGAGAACAGGAAAATGCAGGTCTTAACAGAGCTTTCTTTGAAGGAAAGAAATATTTTTTCTGTTCTAATGCTTTAATAAGACACAAAGGAATCCCAGAGTTGGTAAACCAAAGTTTGTCTTCTATCTTTGAAGTACTTAAAAATAGCTATTAAAAATCAATCCTGATTTTTTAAAGTTAATATTTTGTTTGTATGTGCAGGAACTGCAATTATTTATATTAATTTTACCCTCAGTAAAATGAGATACTGATCTTATTGCTGTGTAATCAAACCTCAATATAGACATTAAATAATACTGAATACAAATTTCAGTGTGCCAATAATCTGCAAAAATAAGAAGGGTTACAGGCTCTTTGAGTATCTTTGCAGTGGTTTTTCTTTCAATTTTCTTCTTTCTAGTCTCCCCCACTCAGAAAGTTCCTTCCTTCATCTCCATGCAAAGATCTCTGCTGCTGTCTTCCATGTCCTATCAACCACCATGGTGGTTCCTTCTTCTTTCTTAAGATGTCTGCTCTTTCCTCTGTGCAGTAGCAGAATCCAATAGAGATTGTAATCTTGGTTTTGGTTCCTTGCTTGTGCTTCCATTGTGGTGCTGGAATGAATTTCTAGTGAGACTTACCACTACTAGTTGCTCTGTAGATGTGGGATGGTGGTGTGATTGAAACAGGATTTACAATTTCCCATGAGTTATATGAGGGGAAGAAAAGAAAGATGTGTCAGAACTGGTGAGCGGTAGGAATGCTAATGTGCAAGGAAATTATTTTGTTTACATTCATATCTGTTTCCTGTACCACTCCTTTGCTGTAGCTGCTTCTTGACACATTTTAAAAGTAGGTTACCCCAGTGACTATGCCCACTTCATAATGAATCTGTAATCACCATTCAGCAGTTGGAGACGCAGTTAATATCTTTGATTTCCCTCTAGAATTCCTCCATCCTCTCTGAGCTAGGGAAGTCAAGTCAGTGGGCTCTGAAGGTCAATCAAACAGCGCTGTTCCAGAAGGGAGTGAGAGTGAGAATGAGACTGAATTCAGCAGCTGACAGGCTTCATGAAAATGTCTTGTACCTGCTACTTGTGTAGCTCATCTGCTTCTGCTGATCTCCACTATTGCAATAAAGCATGTGGAAAATCTGTTAGTTTGGCAGGGGAGTAGGTAATAGGGCATGACAAAACGAGGCAGCATGCCAGGCATCAGATTGGTAGGTTTTATTCCACTGGTACTCATGGAGCTTATATGAGCTGAAGGTTGGTAGGAACTCGTGAAAAGTAGATAAAACACATGAAGCTAGGCTGTTATTTCCCTTTATGCAGTGAAAATAAGGAAATCATAAGAAAATGAATTAGGTAATACTGCTTTGCAGAAAACTGCAAGGAAATTGCCAGGCTCAAGAGAATATTCTATAGAGGATCTACAGAACAAGATCTATTCCATAGAATAAGTAGCCATTGAAGAAACCTCTCTGGGTGCAAGGTAATAATGAGATGTAGTATAGGGAACCACGTCTGGTGAAAGAATTGAATATTGGCAAAAATATTATAGTTTCATTAGCAATACCACACAAAATTAAGATTATATTTTCTCTTCCATTTTGGATGAACCTTGATGTTGGGATGTATAAGCTACCAGCCTTAATAAGAAAAAAAATATAGATACCTATCGGCAGCAATATTGAGGAAAAATGTGAAGGAGTACAGGGATGTCTCCCTGGGTAAAACCCTGCATCAGTTAGTGATTTAGGGATGTTCTGAATTGGCAACTGAACATAAGCCATTCATGGTTAACGGCTCTGGATGACTCCTTGTTCTGTGTATTAATCTAGTTGGGTTTTTATCCATTCTTGCTTTTGGAATAAAAATATCTTATTATATAACTTACTTATCTGTTCTAGAATTTAATTGCTATCATGCTGAAAAGCAGTTTCATTTATAAACAGGAAAAATATCCCAATCAGTGAAGAAAACTCCTGTCTGATAAGTTGACTCAGCACCTTCAATTTGTGGTACAAGAATAACTAAAGGTACCATGTTCACTGCAAAGATTTACTTACTAAAGCCATTTGCTATTTTGTATGCAGTTACGTCATTTTATACATCTCCCAATCAGTTTGTTTTCCAGTAGAAAACTCGTAGCCTATTCATATCCACATTCAGTTGTTGTTCCACAGCTGTGACACAGCTTGTCACACTTTTCTTCATTTTTTTAGCTCTACCATATCCTTTTGGAGATGAGAGGTAAGGGATAGCATGCAGTATTTGAGTTGTCAGTACATATGGATTTATGCAATAATGTAGTGACATTTTGTTTCTATTCCTCGAGCTAATATTTTCATTGAAATATCATTCATAACTATTTCAGGACTGATAAAAGCAAGTGCAGAAGTAATCATATTTTCCCCCTGTGCATCAATTTTCATTCCTTAATTTCATATACCATTCTATTGCCTAGACAAAATAGTCTGTGGAATTTTTCTACCATTCTCAGGTCTATGCTTATTTTAATTTTCATGAATAATTTTTATGATCAAAAATATTAATTTTTATCCCCTTTTCTAAGTTTCTTACGTTGCTGTTGGAATAGAACTGGATAGCTATGGCTTCCCACTGCTATTCTCCGTTTTTTAATTCTGACCTCATGAGAGGTCATTCCTTCATGTGTTATGATGACTTACTTCCTTTGTGGAATCTTGTAAAAGTCTCTTTACTAGTTTAAATGTGTTGAACTTACTAAATCACTGATACGCTTGTCAGTGTCTCCAGAAAATTTTAGTATTAATAAAGGGTAGCTTTTGAGGCATCTGTAAAAAACCACAGACCCCAAGCAGTCCGTATTTTTATCTTTAAGATAGGTATCTAGATGTGCTTTGATCCAGGACCATTATTAAAAAAAAAAAAAAAAGATAATGTTGTTAGTACCTTGATACCACACCTACTTAACTACAACAGTGGTAGTGTAAAACTTGAGTACATAGGGGTTTGTAGGCAAGAAAATCCTGCTGATTTGCTGCCTTTCTTTTTTGCAATTTTTTTTTTTTTGTCTGGAACTGTTTCTGCTAAACTTATCATCATTAATTCTCTAGTGACTTGAGCAGCATGCTTGATTACCTGTGCATTATACACCACTTTAAATAATTTGATGAATTTCTGTGTTATTTGCCTTTCATAGTTTAATCACTTGTCAACACTAAACAAACTTTCTGTTGGGTTTTCATGCACTAAAATCTTCAAGGAATATGTTCCATGCTTAAAAACCAAAGTGTAGAGCAGAAAGATTACTTCCCATTTCACAGGGGAGAGAATCTGATCCTCTTTCTCTTCACACAGCAGAAGTCCTTTGAAAACCAGAAATTGAACTCAATTTGCTAAAACCACTATCTAATTAAAAAACAGTATTTTCTTCCTGTTTCCTTCATGCAATTGCTAGAATTTTGTTATTTTTTAACAGATAGAAATTATTGCCAATATGATTTTTGCCAGTGACACAAAGGAGAGAAAATATTGATGTAGCTGGGAGTTTAAGGGAGTCAAATTTTTCTGCTTACACTTGAGCTACACAAAATGGAGATGATGTCTTTGTGGCTCAGAGGCATTTTATTCAATCTTTGCACTGGAGCAAAGGTTTACAGAAGTCATTGTCAATAAAGAAAGAAAAAGTCTTTGTAATTTTATCAGATCATATTTTTGGAAGTGTTTGATGGTAGGATGCCCATAGAATTCGAGGTGGGATTGATAACAACAAACTTTAAAATTTATTGGGAAATTGAATTGAAGATGTGCAGAACTAGTACACCAGTTTTAAAATATTTCTTGTGTATGATTATTGTAATGAAAAACAAGGCAAAGAGAAATTAACTGTGCTATCTAGAGCTCTCTTGACTTTTTTCATGGGGATTTATGATTGGAAGATGATTTTTTTTAACATGAATCTCATGTGACTTGATATATTAGCATCATAAACATACACATTTTTATTTCATATTCAAAAGGCCTACCTAAAATTTTCAAGAAAATGGTTTCATCTTCTGTATTGCTAGAATGTCATGCCTCTATTGTGCAAATATATATATCTATATGTAACTGCTAGAAATCAATATTAATACTATTGCTTCCTCCATTCTATCAGGTTTGCACATCAAATCTTCTTTTAAAGCAAAGCTTTCTTTTGGGCTGTACAAAGAGGTATTACAGAATTGTAGAATATCTTGAGTTGGAAGGGACTCATAAGGTCTATTGAGCCCAGCTGCTTGGACATTGGAAATAAAGACTTTCAAAAAGTGTTCAAATATGTAGTTGTTAATTATTACTTGTTAAAACCCCAGGGTTGAGGAATTAATCAATAAATTGGTGAAGTGCTGGCAAAGGTGAAGTGCTGGCAAAGGTGAAGTGTTGGCAAAAGTGAATTGGCGAAGGTGAAGTGCTGTCTGTAATGTGCATCTTTTGCTCTCTGCCTGTCACTCCGAGCCTGTGGGAATTTAGTGTGGAACACCTCTGAAAGGTGCTGGCATCTTGACGTCAGCTCTTCAGTGAAATTCCCTGTATTTGTTTTGTTGCCTGTGTTTGTACTGATTATTGATAAAGCTCTTTTGGTAGCTTGAGTAGCTTGACTGTAAGGTGCTCTGCACATTAAAGAGGTGACCCAAGGGTGAAGTTTTGTTCTAATAATCGGGTTTCTTAAGTACTCTTCATTTATTTATGTATCTTATATTTGTGTTAGAATAATGGTATGATTTGTGATAGACATAGAACAGGTAATATTTTTATAGCTGTGAGAATCTGGAGGCTTTTTCATTGCTCTCTTTCAGCTCTTTCTTGAAGGATTTATTCTCCTGATGCCATGTACTGCATTTCTTTGCATGTAAGATCATTCTGTCCTTTGTATGAGGTTCACTTTTGAAGGCTTAAAATACTTAGCTGTGAACCAAATGCCAGACTCTTTGTTAACACTCAGTGATTACTGGCTTCTGGACTATTAACTTTGTACAGCCTAAAAAGAGAATAATAAGGCTGTCAGTCAACATAGGAAGTTCCACAGCTATTAATTCATCCACTCTGTTAATGCTTATACTGATTTTTAACCATGTGGCCTCATCACAGAAGACAGAAAATTCCACTGAATGCAGTGAATAAAAATACAAGAACAACTGTATAGATTTGAAAATGTGATGAAAATAACCTTTAATCTACACAGAAGGAGCAAGCTGCATGATCGATGAAATCGCAAGTATTGATTTGCTGCACAAATTGGATGGGCTAGTAACTAATTGGCTCTCTTGCTCAAACAGTATATTTACACATGGTTTTAAAGTGACCGTGAGAGTCACTAACTGACAGTGTCAAAGGACAGCTGTACCATGTCCAGCCAAGCTTGGTAATTAAATGGCACACAGGTTAATTGCAGAGACAAGCAGGAGACTGGTGTTAAAGGATTGAAAGGAGTCAGTGGAAGAGTGTTGTCCATTTGAGGAGGATGAAAAGAAGCGCCATTATAAAAGGAGCCTGATCAGAGTTCAATAACGACCAATTCAGTTTTTATTAAAACCTTATTTTGAGATTACAATAGTATAATAGGGTTGGAAGCTGAATGAATTGCAAAAGAGTGACTTTTGGGCCACTTGAAATTGTCATAAAATGAATCTAAAAGTGATTCTAAGAGTCCATACATCAGCCCATTTTTTTTGGTTGGTTTGTTGGTTTGTATTGGGCTTTTTTGTTTAACCTGTAGCCATGGCAAATTTGCTTTTGAAGATACAAAACTGGTCAATTTTATACATATTTGACACATACTATCAGTTTTTCTCTGTGGATCAATTTTATTACGGCTCAAAGGTTTTGATCAGTACTTAGTGGGAAGGAGAGTAACCCACCTTAATGAATGTTCTTCATATGGTTTATAATCTTTATTGCTTACTGCTACATATAACTGCTCAGCAGAGCACTCAGATGTGCTTAAATGCTGTGCTGAATGAGAATTATAATACATCACTCAGCATGTGCACCTGGAAAAATAGCAACAGCACTACGATAAAAGATATGATGTCGTATATATTATTTTCTTCTTGAAGAAAGGGAAGCATGACATATGCTATTCATGTTGCTGGATGAATTACCCTGCTGTTCTGATGACAAAGGTGTCTATGAAGAACTAAGCAGAACAGTAATACAGTGTGATGCAAGTGCTGCAGTCTGTGAAGGAAAAGCTCTTCCATGGAGATATCAGCAGAAAAGAAGAATGATAAGGAGTTTTCATAGGTACATTGTGTATGGTGTTGCAGTGGCCAATTGCGTAGGAACACAAGGTTTGATTGTGAAACATAAAATTTTAAGATCTTTGTATGTTTTTGTACTTTTTCCTTGGCATCCTGCTGTTTTTCATGATATAACCAGAAGGTACCAATTTGAATTTTAGAGGAATGGGGATAAAAACCCATCAATATAGTGTCTTTATTCTGATGTCTAAATTTTGGATACACAACCAAAGTTGTTCTTTTTTTGCTTCCATAGCTGTTGAAAATGAAGGCTTTTGCTTTAATGTTGTAGCAGGTGTTACATTCATTTGTGATTATTCTGCTAAATTCACCTTGGTTTTGCCTCTGTTGCTTTTGTTTATTATTTTATTTTATTTTATTTTCAGGACTGTTTCCTGCAGTGCTGAACCTGGCTAGTAATGCTCTCATCACAACCAATGCAACCTGTGGAGAAAAGGGGCGGGAAATGTACTGCAAACTGGTTGAACATGTACCTGGACAGCCTGCAAGGAACCCTCAGTGCCGCATTTGCGATCAAAGGAGCCGAGTTCCACATCGTATGTGTGCCATTTTCATTTTGTTCCTTTAAAAAGATGTTTCTCCAAAGGGTGTAGATACTCAGGAAACAAAACAGTAGTTCACCAACCTCATTACTGTGAAATGCGTGTCTCTTTTTAAATCAGGTTAACCATCTCTTCCAAAGATATTTAAAAATCCATATCTGATATGGGTACTCCTCCCACAGAATTTTCTCATTCAGATACTGAAAAGCATAGTACCTAAATTCAGATTTAAACAATAAGTATCTACAGCTGTTGCTGAATTCTTTTGATATACATTAACCATGAATAAAAACCAGATAACTGACTTTTACCTGCATACCTACTTGTGGAACTTGAACATTTTGGCCAATCTAAGCAATATCTGAAACTCCAGTAAATGCAGTTTCACTACGCCAGAAAAAATAAGATAAAGTAATAGAGGACTGCTTGGTTTAATGCTTAGTTTTTAATATTAAAATTGATTTTTGCTAACACTGCTTTCTTAAAGATTATCTAGAAGCAAAATCAGTTTTCAAGTAAAATTTGTCATCATCTACTTCAGATATGCCTATTTCTGTTAGCTGGGAAGATTAGAACTAAGAAAATTTCCTAGTCAAGTCATACAGGTTTAATTTCATGTAACCTTGCAGTGAAAGACATGAACAGCTTTAACATTATTAGATTTTCATGGGTATATTGGCACTGTAGATTGTAGAGGATGTAGGGATACTTAAGACAGCTTTCAGTGGGATAGATAAAATACTGGAAGAACCACAGACACAGAAGCATGAAGACAATTATTTTTTTTCCAATTGTGTTCCAGTAAAACTTAACGCAGATACATTTATGTCTCATGACATTTAAGCATGTGCTAAAAACCACAGGATAAAACAAAACAAAAAAAAAAAGATGACATTTAATCTGTCTGCTAGTTCTAGACAGGATGAGCTATCTGTGGCTGTAGCTTTCCAGACAGAAACTTGTTTGGATTCTCCTTAGAAACATCCTCCCATGGCCACAATTTCCAGTGTGGCTCACTCTTTACATTGCTCAAAACAAAGTGTTTTTCTAATAGCTAATCTGCATCTCCTTGCAGAAATTCATGTTGCCTATTTCTTAAGTTCAGTCAATACAAGGAATGGATTATTTATTCCTTTTTCTTAAAAAAGATATTTTAATTATTTGAGGGGTGATGGTATTGCTTTGTCTAGTTTCTACACTAAGTTATCTTTTCTTTCATTCTCCTCGTAGGTTTTATATTCCAGAACTCTAACTGCATGAATTGCAATTCTCTGAATTCTCTCTAGAGACTTTAATATTTATTAAAGTTCACCTGAGCTCTTACTAGCACTACACAGAGAACCAGGTTTGCTTCAGAATAATCATACATTCCTGTTCACATATTTTACTTTGATATTTCCCATTGCTAATGGTGAAACACCACTGAGAGAACAGTTAGTTGTCCATTGCAAACTTCAGATGCTTTTTTTTCCTGCTAAATTACTCCTCATCTCATATTTGTGAAGCTATTTGTAATTGTCCCAGTGTAGAATACTTAATTTATTTGAAGCTATTTTTTTCCAGATTGTTTTCCAAGTTTCAATGTCTTCTTTAACTACAGAAAATGCCATCTTCTAAGGGAAGGTCATATGATTCTTTAGCAATAGACACATCCAATTACATTATAGCAGTGTGCTTCACTCAGAGAAGAATTCAGTTTTTGGAAGCATTCCGACTGGCAGAGAGACTGTGCAAAAGACTTTCCTATTTTACAGATGGGAATTTAGAGACATATGCACATTGCCCAAGTTTTTTTCCTATATGAAGCTTGCTTATTTCAAAAAACAAACCTAACCAGAGATACTGCTATGTCTTGTCTATGATGTCAGACAGTGTACAGTAAAATATGTGTATACATACAGACATATATGTGTGTGTATAAAAAAACCCATCTGAATGATTTATATCTATGTTTCTCCTTGTTCCTACTCTCTTGGATCTACTACACTTGGATCAGTCCAGCTTCATAATATCTGATCATTTGTGACAATCATATCTCATTTTAAGGTCTTCAAATTTTCATTTGGCAAAGGGAAGTGCCTTGTTTAAACAGGGATGGCTTGTTAATAGGAGAACCATGTAATATAACCAGACTTTAAATGATCCCCCTGGAATGTGTGAGTCTGGAGTGCTTCCCCTTAATTACTGTAGTAGGAAATGAATACAAATTCCCTGGTTAACCACATGTAAGTCCAAATTAAAGTGCACAGTTTGATGGGCTCACTCTCTAAGTTCTCCCTCTTGCCATCCATCAGGGAGATTGGTCCTTGAACTGCATTTGAAATCCAGTCCTTTTAACAAATACTGTATTTTCCCCCTTACCTTTTAAATAAGATAAACATGCCAGCAATTAATCAATTTTCAAATTAGTTATGATTAAACTTTCATAATAGTGATTATGGTTAATTGTTGATTCATCTCCCAATCCTCCTTCTGATGATTTACCTTCATATCAATTTCATCTGGAGAGATTTAGATCAAAATTTCCAATTAGACGACTTCTGTCACAGTCACCGAAAGCCCCTGAATTTGATATACAGATGATTTTTGCTGCCATGTATTTAAAGCCAAGATTTGAGAAGATGATCAGAGCTGTGGGAGCTGACAGCATGTAAAGCATGGGGTTTGCTTTACTTTTCTTTTCAATATACAGATAAAGCTACTTATAGCTTTATCAGTTGTAGTACCAGATTTCTAACTTACAAATATTGCTGCTCACCAATACCATTGAATAATATTTAAATGAAACTTTTGGCATTTTCAATACTGAACATTTATGCCTTCACTCACTCCCACAAAGCCCTTTTATTTTATCTTTATATATGTTCAGGCATTCTGGCTTCCCTTAATGAGCTAGGACTCCTGTCCTCCACAGGTGGTTGATAGAGCAAAAAAACAGAGATACAAAGACTATCAATCTGGCTGGTTAAGTAATAATTAAAATAATAAGCAAATTAATCAGTTAATAAAGTAATTATTTGAAATTCTAGGCCCAGCTAGTAATGAATCATATTCCACTTTTATTCCAAGGAAACCTGAGATTTTAGAAAATCACCCTTAATAAGAGGGCTAGGTTTTTCTCCTAATTCATGTTCTTGCAAACAGAACTTGCATAGAGGAAACTTACCACACATTAATTTCCTTTGGGTTATTTTCCTCATAATGCACAGGCTTGCTCTGGAAAATCGGGGACTTCAAAATATAGATCCTTGTACCTTTTAAAATTTCGATTTTGTTATTTTTCATTTTGTACAGGAAAGAAACATAAAAAATAACCTGGAAACATTGAGTATTATTTTTCTTAGTTTAATAATGTTAAAGTACTAAGTTGGCAAACTTGGAAAATGTAGAAGATCGTGAAATTCAGGAAAAATTCAATTCTGTAAATAAATTTGTATCCCTCTTACTTAGGATTCATCTGGGACACTGCAGCAGAGTAAATATAGACATGAAAAATAATGCATCTTGGACTTTGATATGGATTATAACCAAACAAACCTTTATATGCATATATATGAGTCAGAAAATTTTCCACTTGAGGAATATATTCTGTAATGATTTCTGAATAATTTCCTCTGTAATGATTTGTGAATTATTTCCTGAATTATTTCCAGGTGTGCTTAGAAATGTCTTAGAAATGGCAGTATCAGTCTTACTTTAATCTCTGCTTTTCTTGCACACCATATCTCAGGCTTCTGATTTGTTGTTTCTGTTGCAACATTCCATGACTTTGCAATACTCAAAACTTTGGAAGAGTGCAGGAAGTGTTTATTGATTTAAATGCCTGCACTTTTTGTAGCGTAAGGAGGGCCTTCTGCAATTAGATGTTCTGAATGACCTTGTGATCATAACTAAAATTAAACAACTAATATTAGATCAGTATTCCAGTAATAATAAGCATGGCTCGAGAGTACAGGAAAAATTAATTTTATTTTTTTTTTAACTCCTGCCTTATTAGTTCTGTAATTTCCTTAAAATCTAGATTTCAGAGCTAAAAATAATTAAATCTTCTAATAGTTTTGAAATTTATTTATATGTTTCTTCTGTTCTAACAGAACGACACCCAATAGCAAATGCAATTGATGGCAAGAACACTTGGTGGCAAAGCCCTAGTATCCAGAATGGAATTGAGTATCATTATGTGACCATTACACTGGACCTCCAACAGGTAGAATTCTATTTGTTTGTTTCTAGGCTTGCTTTCTTGCATGATAGATCACCTGGATTATCTTAATTTTTGCTCTGTATTGCTTTCCTGTATGAAAACATGACAAATTTATCCTGTAATTTTCTGTTGTTTATATAGGTATGAGTGACCTACTCATTGTAACATAATGTGCCAAATAAAAAATAAAGTTATGTCATATATATTTTTAGTAAGTCATGCAGTTATAAGTACCTTTTATCTGTGAAACTGTAGTATTTGGAGGGTAGAGATTTTTATACCTCAAAGAGCCTTTGAATCCTGGAAGTGTTATTAGCATTCTGGCTTTGGAGCCCGCATTGCTAATGGCAGAAACAATCCTACATCTGCTTTTTTGGCCTTATATATGCAAAAGTATTCAATGTGCATTTCTCTTTCAAACGGGAGAGCTGTAACTTTTACAGAAGTTTGAGAGTAGGATGCTGTGCATTAAAGAGGCTTGTGGGGTCTTTTAAAATGTCTTTTACGTTTTCAGAGTTATTTGCTGGTTTGTGGAATTGTGCCTCTTGTTGGTTGTGATCTGTTAATATGCAAGTAGCCATTGGGCATTAAAAGTAAATTCCCATCCTTGTTTTCCATCACCCTAGAAATTTTAGTTGTGTGGTTGTTTAGGTCAGGTCTTTTAAACTAGGGCTTTACAACTGCTGTTTTTCCCCCCTGCTATTTAATTATCTAGATTATCATCAGAAATTAGCAAATTATGAATTTCTGAAAGTTTTAAGTTTTCTTATGTATTACAAGCTACCAACTAAAGGGTCAATGAGGATACTGGAGAAAACATTTGGGTTGTTCTAATGTATTTAAAAGTCTTCTCTATGTGCTAGCTGACAGCAGTCTGAGAATGCTGCACTGTGTGTGGCGTGGGTTTGGGGTTTTTTGTTACGATTTCTTAAAAATGAGACAAGGATCAAGTCTGACCCTGTTTCTTTCCCATGTCCTGTTACTAACTGTTCAAAGGAAACTTGGCAGTCCTTCTGCAGCTCTAAAGCTGATACCTGCTCTTAGGCCCATTAATTTGTTATTGGCTGGAACAGCAGCAGTGTTGAGTTTTCTGTGGGTGTCAGAGAGGTGGGATAAGACCCTGTGTCACTAATGCTATCTGGCACACCCTTTATGAGCTGAGTAACCCATCTAGTTAGGAATGCATGGGATTTTACTCACCACCGTACAGGAACAGAGCAAGTATTGTTCCCCAAAATGTATTAAAAGATCTGCTGTGATTTGCGTAGCTTTTGGAATGCTCAGTAAGGAATGTGTTGTTTCTCTGGAGAAGTACTAAAAGTTTTTGTTTGCTTATTCAGGAATTTCATCATCAGAGCATTATATACTATTAAAGTAATCGGTAGTATATGAAATTTCTCTTTCAGATTTTGTTT
This sequence comes from Taeniopygia guttata, assembly GCF_048771995.1. Taxonomy (NCBI): domain Eukaryota; kingdom Metazoa; phylum Chordata; class Aves; order Passeriformes; family Estrildidae; genus Taeniopygia; species Taeniopygia guttata. Next base: position 55,056,807 of record NC_133027.1, read on the forward strand.
TGTGTAGGAGTCACTATGAATGGTGAAGGTCACTAGATATCTCTGGGATCTCCCCTAAAAGAAATTCCATTCTTTACCTTTGGCTTTTAGGAGATTCAGTAATTGCTATGTTTGTGTTGATGAATTCTTGCTTTAAGTATAAAAATGCTTAACTTCTTTTTGTGTGATAGAAATAACAAATGACAAATCCACAAGTAATGGACTGAAAATTGCAGGAATGCATTAGTTCTTATGTTATTACTGGCAATTATGATAGTACATGGAATGCTTTTAGCAATCCCAATTTAATGAAAAAAATCAGAAAAATAATTACAATTTCCTCATTTATATACTGCTTGGCCTTTTTGAGCAGCAACTTTTTTTTTTTTTTAAACTTTGTTTTGCAGGGAAGCCATATAAAATAATGTATACTGTTTAGCAATAGGTAATAAACTATAGGAAGTAATATTTACTTAATGTTAGAACAAGCCCAAATATTATCAGTCCTGCTGGGGAAAATGTAGTATTTTTTCTTGCTTTCTCTCAACAGTTGAGTTTTGCCTTAATATTTACAAAGAGCTTTTATGTATAATGGAGGCTAGGTTTCTAATTCATTGAAGTATGCTTGAAATTTTTATTCCATATATTATTAAAATATAAGTTGAAAACTGGAACTATTTGGTACTGAACATCTTTATTTGCTCTTAACTCTTCACTTTTCCCCACTTTTTAGCCATTGTAACAAGTCTCATCTGTATCACAAGAAAATTATGGAACTCCATTCTTACATGTAAATGTGAGATTATTTTTTACAGTGCTTTTCATCCAGCAAGTGCATAGAAAGTCAAAAATACAGATTTATTTGGGAGTTTCTTACATGAATTTAAATGGAGGTTAAAGTGATAGGTTGAACTACCTTGGCAGATCCAAGTTTGGGAGGGGGTGGTTCACAGATGGGCTGGGTACCAAGAGAATCTGTCTGCTGCTCTGCAGCTCTTAGTCCTGCTGGCTGGGGAGGGTCTGTCTGCTCTGCCTTGAGAGTGTTGGGTGGTTCAAGCACAACAGAGATACTGCAGGTCCCATGAGTGCCGTGTTTCGCAGGACTGAAATAGACCTTCTCTTCAAGGATTTGAGAGCAGGGAGCTGGCAAACAGAAATGCTTAGACATCCAGGGAGAACATATTCCCTGTACTCGTGGTATTCCTAAATCCTCAACTGGTCTTGATTTCACAGTGATGTGGAAGATTAGTAGAGTGTCTTTAAAGAAAATTGGCAAATTCACAGGAAAACCAGTTGGCATTTTGAGGTGAAGTGGTCAGCCCATCTGTTTCTGATTTCTACACACATCAGGACACTTTTATTAACAAATTCCCAACTACTCTAGGGAACAAGGACATTGGCAATATCCTTGATACTGCTCAGATACTTGTGCCAGGAGCATATTTATGTGGTTGTGCTCTGATTTTGCTGTGCACTTCATATTTTTTAAATTAGGCTGGAATATTTTATGTGAATTGTAGATGTGTGGAACACAGGTGGACCCGGAATTAATATTCTGGCAAAAATTTCTGGATCTAATAACTGTCTTAATTGCTTGAGACTGTGGAGAATCAGTTCAGTGTCCAGGTATGCATTCCAGGCATACGTATCTGAAGAAAAACAAAGTAATGCTCACTCTACAGAGCCTTATAAGCTGCAAGAGCAAGAATAACTGATTAAGCTATATAGCTGTTTCTCTCTAAAACACTTTCACTTCATCAGTTTTAAGTTCCCTAAGCTCTGATAGCATCCAGCTCTTTCACTTTATCTTTTCGTCCTGTCCTCTACCCTTCTTCTGTGGGAAGGGAGGAGGGAGTCTAAGAAATTGTGTTCTGACTCTAAGTAGAAGCTACTGCAGTCACCATCCCTTCCAATGGCATTATTACAGGAATGTCATACAGCAAACTGGTGGCAGACACCCATGAATTAACTAAATCTGCATCCCTGCCTAATTAATATTTTTTTTCTTAAAGAAGAAATAACCAGGCCTTTGAGTCTTGGCCATTTCAAAGTTTTTGCATGATTTTTGGATTCTGGAACAATCTCCCTGTTACCTGGTTTCAAATTACTAGTGGAACCCGTTCTTAGGATGTTTATACAGTTGAACCCCGCAATAAGGTCCAGTTCAACTAATCCTTTACAGATTGACTGAAGGTAATCTTACAGCCATAGTGAATAAGAGGTAAATCGTAAGACATTTGACAACATTGCTTTTTTTAATACAAAACTGTAGTTTTTCATTTTAACTTCTGACAGTTGACTGAACAGTGGCTAAGGTATTAAAACATATTGAGCAACAAAGGCATATTAAAATAGCCTTTACACATTGCCCGAATAGTCATATAGCAATATTCATATCACTGGGTGATATTTGGTTTAATGTTATATTTTCTCTTCTCTGGAATATCAGATACATTTTACATTGGGAAAAAAAATTACAGCTTTCTGTTGAATACCTTCTGATATCAAATATCAGAACAGCTAAAGGAATGAAGAGAAGGTTAACTATACTGTTTAGTCTTCGGATATAAGAACCAGTTTAGCAAAATGAAATGCCATTTGGTATTTATGTGTTAAATTTCTATATATGTGCAAACATTTTGTTTAGGTATTCACTTAATATTTTTCGTCCCTCTTTTACCAATGGGTAAAATGCATATAAATACACCCTCTTTTACCAATGTGGGCTTAAAATGCTTTCAAAACTTCTTTTGTAAAGGTAAGTCTTAAAACTTCTCTTTGTTCCCAGACCAGAAAGTAGTTTAACAGAAATGTTTAGTCCAAATTTGGACTTTTCTTCAACAGACGACAGTCAGTTTTGTTCATCTTCAAAAATGTTTGTCTAAAAAGAAAAAAGTGAAAAAACTTGAAGTCTGTTGAGACTATTACGTGCAATTCCCTGATTGCCGCTCTTCCGCTCCCTGCTGAAAGGGAGATGTTTCTGTACTTCTTGTTCTGGCACTAGTATTTGTGTTGCCATGCAGGAAACCAGATGTACCTAGGTACTGGAAACTATGTCTTGTTTTGTTTTTTGGGGTATGGTTTCTGCTGGATCAATTTACTGATTTGGCTTGCCTGTGTGAGGTCTTATTGCCAGCTTGGGGGAGGGGTCAGCCAACACTCCATGTTGGCTTCAACGTTGTAAAAACTCAAAAGTGTATGGTACTGATCCGTGAGCTACAGTCCAAGCCTGCAACATAGAGCTGTCATCCTCAATATTTGTTTTTACTACTTCTTGCTCATGGATCATTCCGTTCTGAAGTTACGTGGATATTTGAGAATTCAAAAAACAAATTATTTAAAAACTGAGCCAGTTTTCTGACTCAGTTACCCCTAAGCAGTAAAGGAGCTGTTGAAGTGACAGCTCAAAAGAGATGTAACTAAAACCATGAAAATTACAGTTGAATAAATTAAAAAAAAGAAAAAGTAATTAGGTGTTCTGTTTTAATAAACTCCACAGCCAACCTTTAGACAGGTAGGTTAGTTGCAATACTCATTATTTTCTTATTTCTTTTTTCATTACCTTCATAGGCTTGAATCTTAACATTTTAGTGATTCCCTTAAGTTCTTTTGTTTTACAATTTGCTGGTAATGAACTAAATAGTTATCTATAGGGTGAAAAATGGAGTAATTTAGGTAAATTACTGACATTCTTTTAAATTATTATAACTTTTTAATGACTTTACATTATTAATTAGTATGTAACTTTAAAATCTTTTAAAAGTAAGACTGTTGGACTTGAAGTCAGCTTACAAAGAAAGCGTTTAAAAACTCAAAAAGAAAAGCAAGAAAAAAATGCATATAAATACACTAGTAAGGATTTATAGCAAACATACGTAGAAAAAACTATTTGTTATCATGAAAACAAACAGAATGTAGCAAATATTTTGACATTACAGTAAACATTTTTAAGACCTACCTGTTTTATATGCTACTAGCATATTTACTTTAGATTATGTATCTTTCCACCTTGATTTTCATTTTTGGGAAGGAGAGAATATTCACACACTAATAAGTAACAGATTTTTCCCAAGGCTCTCTTCTTGTCTCAGAATAAAGTTTTCCCCACTGATGTCACTCAGACAAAAGCCTAAGGAAAATAAAATTATGTTTTTCCCCAGTTAAGGGCTGAGACTGCACCTCTATTCCAGCCGTAATTCCTGAAGAGGCTCTGCATGAACTTCTAGGTGTTCTAACAAACAAATATTTGAAGATGAAGATGCTCAAGCTGACTTTCCTACAGCATTAAAAAGAGAAAGTTTTTCATGAGTCATTCAATAGTACATGGAGGAAGTTCTCTCAAATGCATTCTGAAATGCTAAGAACCCATTATTGTAATGTAAGATGAATTGTAGTACCCACCAAACAAAGTGCTGTAAGTTGGGTTAAAGAGTTGTATTAACAATAAATATCCATAGGATTATTTTTGCCCAGTTGTTTATGCTCACCACTAAATCAGACCATAAATTTATTGCTTTTTGCTTAGTCAGAGAGATTTCTAAGTGAGCAAATCCTTCCAGCTTCAGATCATAACACACAATAACAAAGATTTTGAAGAGTGTTGAGAATTTGTATGTTTTCTTTTTGAGGTAACTTGCCTTGTATTTTCCCTGGATAACTGTAATACATATACATTCCACTTTGCTGATTTTGGTTTTAAGGAAGAGAGCTATTCTCCTTTGAATCCAGTGACACATTCATTCTGACATGAATATGAGGTTGTGTTCTGATTTTGTGCTGTTAGGTGTCTTGGTTCTAAAGAAAAATGTGGAGCCTGGGAGAATGGTGATGTGATAAGTAAGGGGTTCGTAAGATTCTCAGTCTTGAGCAGATTTTGTTATTGATAATGAAGAAATATGTTGTCTTTAAATAGTTTATGATGAATAAGAAGCTTACTTGAAAAATTAAGTTTTGCAGCTGATGCTGGTTGTGCAATAGTGTTTATGTTGTGATAGGCAAATTAAAATGTACAGATTTCGTATAAGTGAGAGCTCATGAGAGGATACTGCATGGCTGCATGGAAACATCACTGAAGAAAATAAGAACACTTCACTCTGAGTAATCTCAAGGCTAATAGACCCAGGCTGAGCATCAGTTCTTGGATTGAGAAAATTTTTAAAAAAGGATTTTTTCTTTTTGTGTGTTTTAAGTACCAAAATAGAGGTACAACTATTTCTGTCCCCTCTCTTGTCCAGGTTTTAAGAAGAGTTTGGATATTGGCATTTTCATCAATTTTCCTTTTGTCAAAATAGTCTTCTTCATGGAAAGAAGTGATAAACTTTAGAAAATAAATTGCTTTCTGCTATTATTTGAAAGTATTGTTAAAAGATATTATTAACTTCAGCCCTCTATTAAGGTATACACCAGGCCAATGATGAGCAGCAAAAATAGTCAAGAGAAAGTAGCTATTATTTTTGAGGCCTTCACAAACAGCTGAACAGTTGATAATGGAGAAAACCAACTGAGAAAATTACAAATAAAAAATTTGACATTGACAGAAACTTTATAGATTCTGACTACATCCATTTGGCTTAATGTGTCTCAGATATTCAACAGCTGGACAACTTGAGTACTTTAGAATTTGACATTGTATAAAGTGCATTCTTTCAATAGACTTTGCTTTCTTTCTTTTTTTTTTTTTTTAATGACATCTTAGAACATGAACAAAAGTTGAGAAGTATTAGAACGATGTGTTTTTTTGTCAGAGAAGGAAGTGTTCCTAAAAGAAATTGTGCCTCTCCAGCAGTTACATTCATGGAAGGGTGAAAGCTGAGCTTATTCTAAGTTCAAGTATTTTTATATATTTTTTAAAATGCATGTTCTTCAGGCATTAACTGAATGGGATTGAGCAGTGTACAAAAGTGAATTTTTGCCTAACTAGAAAAGATTCATTTGTAACTGGTTTGGAGACACCCACCTTAGCTCTTTTCAAGATTAGCTATGATAAAATCTTTCTCAGTTTTACCCATGAAGTGCAGAGGACATCTTAATTTGCATGACATTTGTAGCTACAACTTTTTGTAGTTAAAATTTTTCTGGACCAATGAAGCTCTGCTAAAATTGCTTTCAACACTGGGAAAAAAAAAAATCTGTGTTGGAATCAAGCGTGTGTTTCTTTAAGCCCAAGTTCTCCATCTGGTAGCAGAATTTTAGTTGAAAGCAGCTGAGAGGAACAGAAGCAATATTGTCGTTAAAGGCAAACTGCATGGTGGGAGATGTTCAGCTCTCTAAGCTGATATTAGTGGAATCCTGCTAAGCATAATTTTTTTTTCCACCCATGCCAACATTTTCAATTACAGAAGTTCTAACTGTGAGCAGAAAATTTGAAATCATGGCTACTGTCTCTAAGGACAGTGTAAAATACGTGCTAGATGGCCATTTGAGGAATCTGGAAAGACATTTAATTTCTAAAGAAGGCTTTTTTGCTGTCAGAGTTGGATGTGAGACTAATAGAAAAGCAGTTGTTCTTTAATAGCCAATTGTATAAAAATTCTTGCATCAAAACTGTCTACATAGTAGACCCAAACAATAATCCATAACAGCATCCATTAACTGAAATATTGCTGACCTCATAAATTGGCCTCTGAGAACACAAGGAACTGTTTCTCAAAATCACACAATCTCTGCTTCAATTCATGAGTAGTTGAATTTGGACTGTTTCATGTCTTAAACCTTTAGGAGAGACCAATACAAAATGAGAAACAATGAAAATGTGGTATTTAAGGTGTATGATGTGCTGCATATATAACAATAGCTTTTGTATGTGAGTATCAAGATAGAAGTTAATGACTGAGGAGCACTTTTGCATTGAGACTCTGTAGATGTCTGTGATTTCTGATTCTTGGTCACCTGTGTGAAGTTCAGGCTCCTATGTCTGTTTTCAAATTCGGACTGTAGCAAGACAGAGCCAATACTCCTGAGAGAGTAAAACACACTCATGGCTGCACACAGCAACAAATAGACCACCGTGCCCTGTCAGCACTCACATGAAAACACACACAGCACAGCCTGCTTCACCCTCTTCTTCCTCTCCAGCTGATCAGGATTAATGTTTGCTAGGGGCGTATACATCTATGGATGCAACCAAGGCATGCAGTGCTTCAGTAGCTAGCCTTAGATAATCTTTTGAAGGTCTTGGAGATTTACATCCCCATTCCAGTTGCTGGTATTTAGATCTCTTCTACTTGCTGAGCTTGACGTTAACTCTTATTCACACATACCCACTAAAAAGAGAGAGTACACCTAAAGAAGATATTTAGAAACTGGATTTAGTGAAAAAATAGGATAGACTTCAGTGATTGAGGTCAGGATTAACATGCTGATCAGACAGCTAGTTGTAGTAGTCAACTGGTTCCTTTCATCTCCTTTTCCCTCTATCTTACACTTGTTCCTTCTTCATCCACCTTGATCCCTCCCTTTCTCTAACTCTATTTCTTCCCCTAAATGGTTCCATTGTAAGTCTCATCCATTTATACAATCCCCTTAACCCTTAATGCATGCCATAATGAATTCAGCATGGAATTTCCCCTGCTCCTCTTCTGTAGCTAATAACCCCCTTTAACCTCAGGATGTTCTGAGGTAGCCTTGACTCCTCTGGATGGATTTCACACTGGGACAAGGGGTGTCTGCAGTGCTTTTTCTACCCCTATCAACACTTTTAAATAAATCTGTGTCATGGTAAAGGTCATGTGGTATGACAGTATTTATTCCAGCCTGTAAGGAAACTAGTCCTTGCTTAAAGTCCTGACACTGAACTGCAATAATAATCAGCAACTTTACATAATTACAGTAAACAGAGTTTACACCAGATTGTTGACGGAAGCCTCCATTAGAGCAAATAAATTTTTCTGTTGAGAAAATGAAATGGAAATACTTCTGCGGTATTGTGTGGTACAATTTTTTTCTCTGCTGATATTCTAATTTACATGAATGCTTTCTAACTGAAGGATTTTTTTTTTTTTAATAGAAGCACAAGTGGGAGTCGGACACAATGAGATTTCCTGCTTCAGTAGTTAACCCTATGTAGATTAATGATTCACTTCAGCTCTATCTGAATAATATTAGTGTAGCAAATTATCCTTTATAGTAGGATGCACTTTTCTGTGTCTTATGAGGCATTCACAAGAAGGTACAGTGCTATAACTTATGGAAGTGTTCCTACAATATGTGCTTCATAGTTCTCACTGCTGAGACAATTACCAGTGAAAATGAGACCCAAGACTCATTTTGTTTCTCATCTTGAGGATTATGTTGCCTATAATTTGGGAAAGGTTTAAAGGAGTATTTAGACTATTTCACTCCCACTCCCATAATTATACTGCTATGGTCACATGAGCAGGAACAAGTAGAAAAAAGCACCACCTGCGCTTTGGCAGCTGTGTTAATGATATTTTGCATACTACCAGGCAGCTTGGTATTGCTCCATTTTCCCATTTGTATAAGCAGGCTAGGGGCCCTAAGTTGCATTCTATTGGACTTGTACAAATCAAGATGTGCTTTAAGGTGGTGCAGTTGCTCTGTCAATTGACATGTGTTGATTTATTGATGCCATCTGAAGAAGTAAACCAAGCTGCTCCATTGATTACCCCGGGGGAGTAGAAGCTTGGTGTTACGCTGTACTAGGAAGGCTGGCTTCAGAGTACTGAACCATGTCACTGTTTTTGACTGTGGAAACAAATGCAACAAAACTCAGTGATACATTAGACTTTATTAGATTTCTCATGCACTAAGTATTTGCTGGTTTTGTATTTGCTAAACAACTCCGCAGTAAAAGAAGAGTTACTCTTTTATCTGGAGAAGGACAGTTTTCCAAGTGATTGGAAAATCAGCATTGCTTCCATTACATTGATTTGCTTTGAGAATAATCATACAGCTGCTATTAATTTGAGTCTGTTGGTTGTCATTGCTTGCTGAGATAGCGCAGTAAAACATAGCATGCACCATGATTGCTCTCTGCCTCGCAGCACTGTGGTGAGCTGGTAGTGCCTGGTGGAGCTGACTGAGCTGGGGCAACCATCCTCTCGTGTCATGCTAAAGTTCTATCTGTCTCCCAAAGGAAATGTATTTTTAAGAAGCACGGATTAGCATCCTGTACTGTCTTCAGCCTAGCCTTAGAAAGATCAAGAATAATATCAACCAGGCCATGTTTTTGATGCATGATGCTTTTGATGCATCTTTCTTTGTCTGCAGTTAGCATTAACAGTGTACCAGTATTTGAAAACACTGGTAATTCCAGCTCTGTTTCTCTGTCCAGGAAGTTACTGCAGTTGCAGATAGCTCAGTGCTGTGACAGAAGGAACTCTTAGAGGCTGGGACAGTAGTAGTCTGAATCAGGTTGGAAACTGTAACTGAATACTAGTTAAAACCACCAGCTCTTCATGTGTATTCTTTTATTTACATTAAGAAGTTCTTTTTCTTGTCAGATTTAGACTAAGAGAAATTACATCCTTTCACTGTGATATGCAGTATGCTCTTTACTCTCCACTGCTTTTCTTTTTGGTTTTTTGCAGTTTCATTTACAGAGCATGCTAAAAATAATAAAAGCCAAAGGTATATATATTTCATTGCAGTCAAGCAGTGCACTATCTGAAGGCAAGAAACAAGACTTCAAACACATCCTCAGCAAAATATTCAGTAAATATTATTGGAAGAGGACTTAAATTTGAAAAGTCACTGTAGAAAGTTTCACTCTCCCACACTGCCTAGTATTTCAAAACAAACAAACAGAAAAAGACTTCCTGTTGATTACACCTCTTAGCCTCACAGAACCAATGCATCCAGATATTTGCAGAGCTAAATGTTTTTTGGCTGTATTTTACAATGAATCTTACATGAAGTTTTGCAAATTTTAGGACTTCAAAAAAGGAAATTTTATATATATATGTATATATACACACCTGTGGTTATGAATTTATTGTGAGTTACATCCTAAACCACAGATATTCCATGGTAGAAGCCCTAGCAATGTGTTTGACCTCAGTTGTTACCTATTCAACATATAAGGGACAGTCTTTTTCTGAGCATGTGAGGTAAATTGCTTATGTAAAATTTAAAAAAAAAAACATTTAAATGTACTCTGGAATGATATCTCTAGTCTGTATTTCTTACATTTCTAAGAGCTTAACTAGGGGGCAAACAGTTCAGAGAGATATGTTAATGTTTTGCTTGTCTCTGGTTTTTGTAAAGAGTATTAGTGACACTGATCTAGGATAGTTAAAACTATAATTTTTTGTGGCCACAGTGGAATATAGCTGTAAATGAGTTGAGAGGGGAAAGGGGATTTCTAAAAGGGGACAAGTGATTGTATAATTCCTGCTGGAACAATGGAATTAAACACTTTTTTTTTTTTCATTTTCTGAAGTGTTTATTTAATGCTCTTGAAGAAAAATATTGAGATAATCCTCCAAAAAGGATCACTTACAAACATGTTCTTCAGATTGAAATAAATACTGCCTCACCCACTTTTTATTCCACTGAAAAACATTGGCTGCTAGTGATTGTGAATGTTACCACATTCTCAGCATCTGCACAAAAGTCAGGAATGATAACCGGAGAGAAACATTTTCTTTGTCTCCATCATAAAGTATTCAGGAATACTTGCTGTACTCTGCCACTTAACACATTTTCTATTTTGCAGTAATACTGGTGGGTAATAAACATCAATTCAAATCTTCTTACTGTTTCTTTCATTGTTCATTGTTGGATATTCTTTCGGTGGCTTTACTGATCATCTAAGCATTCTTAAGAGATTTTGTGTGGACTAAGTCTGAATCTTGCATCTTCTTTACAGTGACTATCCAATACAAAACTAAGTATTAAATCAACACTGCCATTATACCCTCTGGCATCATCATGTGCAGACTCACAGCACTGCATCTTAAAAATATTAACTTGATATGTGTTCTGCTTTTCTAATAGAAATAGCTGCTTCTTTTTCTTGGCTTCAGTTCTACCTCTGTAGCATATGGCTATTAGTAGGTTAAAAACAAAACCGTACCAGACTTGCGTCACTAATGTGTGTCATTCTGCAATTGTGAATAAATTTGTGGTTTGCATTCCAGCAAGCATATACATAGAAATAAAGCTTGATAAATCAATTGAATAGGCAGGTAAAATGGATTTAATGAGCATTGATTATCTGCTTGCATTCTGTTTGTAGTGATATTTGATGTGTCTCTGTCCTGTAAAGCTTATTCTTGGTCACAGTGCGTGGTTGTGTGATTGAAACAAGAATGTTTTAAATAATGATTTCAGCATGATGTGATTACCTTTCAATAGCTTAAAATTATGTTTTTCTTTAACTGAGATAGAGTTGTAATAGTTTGGCAACTCTTAAACATTGTGGAAAGTGTATGTCTAAAAATACACATAAAGAAACAATACCATTCATACAAATAGAAAATACTTGAAAACAAACTTTGCAAACATTTGGTTGAAATGGCAGTTTATGTGAAACTTAGAGCGACTTGTAATTCTATTTTTGAAGTCTCTATTGGCCTAATGCAACTATTTTTTTTTTCAGAAATGCTGGTGGAGAATTTGTTTATGTAGTTTTAGAGTTTCTGTGTGATCCAAGGTCATAATGCCATTCACCATTTCTAGAGGAAAGAAGACCAGTCAATCATTAGCATATTTACAGTATTTATTTTGGCAGCTAGGAAGAAATTGGAATTAATTTGTAATTGTGTATTTAGTTGTATTTTAACAATTCTTTATCTTTTAGGTTTTCCAGATCGCCTATGTTATTGTGAAAGCAGCTAACTCCCCTCGTCCTGGGAACTGGATATTGGAGCGCTCACTGGATGGCGTGGACTATCAGCCATGGCAGTACTATGCCATCACAGACAGCGAGTGCCTGACACGCTACAACATTCATCCCCGGCCTGGAACCCCGTCCTACATAAAAGATGATGAAGTCATATGCACTTCTTATTATTCCAAAATCCACCCTCTGGAAAATGGAGAGGTAAGTAAGGTCAGGTGGTGTTACATATGTAACGTGGCAGAAAAAAAAACCTCTTTGGTTCATTGGCAAATCTGCCTTCAGTAGACAGAGTGTTTTGGTACAGTTGAAAAATGTGGAGAGAATCTATTTGCAAGCTTTAAAAGCTCATCTTACATGGTCCTATATAAATGCACACAAGGTTCACTTTAATAAAGAATATTCTATCAAGTAAAACAAGAAATGAAAGAGTTTATAAGGTAGGCACTTAGTACTTTCAGACAGCTTCACATGTTTGAAATATGTTCCCATGTCACTTTTGAACAAAGGGGAGAATACTTGGAAAAATCACAGACTCAGTGAAGTCATAAGCCACTTTTCTTTGAGATGCATTTTCAGTCTCTGTGTATAAACCAGGATGTGAAATGATAGTGATTTTATCCAGAATTTAATTTAATGCCTTAAGAGGTGACCCTCGGTGTTACATGGTCACCTCTGCCCCTGTTTATGCCTATTTCTTCTTCTTTCAGAGATCTCTACTATTTTACTCAAGTTCAAGCACATAAATCATGGACCAGTCATTTGTTCTAATTGAAGGTGTGGAAGAGATGTGGTGGACTTGAGAAAGAGAATCTATAATTGAAAGAGCAAGACGAATGTAACACCTGTAGCTGAAAATGCAGCCCTTTCACTCACTAAAAATGATGAGAGGGAAATTTTAGCCTCAATATGTATCCCTCTGTTATTTTTTCTTTTTGACTTTTTAATTATTTATTTTTGTGTAAATAAGTACAAAATTACTTTCTTCTGTTCCCCTAAACAAAGCGATATTCACATACAATATTGTTAATACAGTAGTTTTTGAGTCCTGGGTATAGATATATATAGTTTGTTTCTGTTCTCAGAAAATTTCCAATGCCAGTGAAAAAATTAAAAAAAATCAGCTTTCAGTGAAAATATCCTGTAGATACACTTTAGAAAGCTATAACCTTGAATCTAAGAGAGTCTCAGATTATCAAGAGTTATCAGATGGGAAATAATTTTTGGTTCTAGGAAAAATGGCAAGTATTTTGTATTTGTAGTTGTGCTTGTATCATTGGTGCTGCATCATTTGCATGGGTGTTTGTTCTTGTAAAATCTAGCAGGAGCAGATAAAGTGATATTACAAGAAATAGTGCATATACATGTGCTGTATTTTTAAACTGATTCTAACTGGGTGTTTTTTGAGGGGTGAACAGAACATGAGTCAGCAATTTATCACTTGCAAAGGAATTTTATAATGTTTCTTTGGGAGAACATGACTGCATTGAAAATATAATGCAAAAGTAATTATTCCAGTAATTAATTTAATTCACATTTTTCCATTTATTTGGTTATCCACTTCTCTCACAGGCAGATATTGATTCTGGTAGTCTGCTGTCTTCTTGGTTAAACCAGTGAGCCTCTGTGTTCTTCACTGGCTGTGCTACACAGCAAAGAACTTTATTCTGCACACTGGTATATGTCCGCGACTGAAACATTGGCTTAAAGCCTACTGAATTGAGTTGAACTTAATTCTGATCTTAAGTGTACAAGTAACAATTTTTAACCAGGTCTGATGTGCTCTATCCTTTCCTTATTAAATTACCTACATCTGGTATGTGGTTTCTTTAAAGACAAAGATGTTTTTGAATTTTAAAGGGAGGAATGTATCTGTTCCATTCCACTTGGTGAAGGGGAGTTAGATACAGGCAAACTCATGAAAGGCATGGGATAAACCCAAAATTTATCTTACCTCCTGTAGGTAGTTATTAATCTGAGATGGAGCTGTAATAGAGAGAGAACAGCTTGAAATAGAAAGCCTAAGTATTAACCTTTATAGTGATTGGAGGAGTATCATTCCACGTGAACTAATTATCTTACATGTTTAACAATACTCTTTTTATAAGTAAACCACTAGTTTCAGTTGTCTGACTAGCTAAAGGCTGCATTATGACATGGCATTTACAGAGGATTAAGCCAGGTTAATTCATTTTCATATTTTGTCAAATATGTAACATGAAAAATAACATTTCTACCAATATCATATTTAGTAGCAGTTGTGTTGCTGGTGGTATTTGGCTCCTGGTCTTTCAGTGGAACTACATCTGCATATAATTTATGTTTGTTCCAGGAGAGTAATTTTGTTCTGTGAATCAGATATTGCAGTCATCTTGTAAGACTTACGGGGTTATGAAATGTAAATAAAGTGCCTTTGTTTCAAACCCCACGAGTTGCTTAGGCACACCATTCTGGTGGACACCTAGAAAACCTGATGAAGTGCACAAGGAACATGCTTGGCAAGCCAGTGCCAATGTCAAATGTACATCTGCAATACTGTCTGAAGTTAAAAGTTGTCCAAGTAATCATCTTAGAAAAATCAGAAAATATTATCCTCATGTATACTTTCAATGAACATTTTAGTCAATGACTTGATTCATTAGCCTATTTCCAGAAATGTTCATTCTAAGCCAAGTATTTTTTGTCTCTTAGTACTATTCCTATTTGCATCAGTAATATTGTCTTGGCCAGTCACAGAATTAGAACCAACAACATCTAGAACAACAGAGCAAACAAAGCAACAACAAATAAACAAAAACCTCTTGTGATTTATCTTCAAATCTGTGTAATTAGCATAAATTTAAGTAGGAACAAGCAATCTATAGGCCAGGGATTATTTGCAAAAAGTAATTTTATTGAATGAGTTAATGGAAAATTGTATAATGACAACTTCCAAATTAAAAAATGTAAGAAACTATCAAAGAAACTTCTCTAAAAATGAAGACTTGAATGCAGAAAGATTCTTAGCATTCTGGTTTCCATACTAAGCTATCAGTGATATCTAGAAAAACAGTGAGTCTCTACATAATACTGGCTAAGGTAGACTTTCAATGATGATGTTTCACAGCATCATGGAATGGGTAAGAATGGAGGGGGCCACAGTGGATCATCTGGTCCAAACTCTTTGTATAAGCAGGGTCATCCTAGAGGACATGGCTCTAGATTGTATCCAGAGAGTTTTTGAATATCTCCATTAAGGTAGACTCTGCAACCTCTCTGGGCAATTTGTTCCAGTGCGCAGTCACTGCACAGTAAAGAAATTCTTCCTAGTGTTTGGGTAGACTCTCCTGTGCATCAGTTTCTGCTTGTTGCCTCTAGCCCTGATGCTCTGCACCGCTGAGAAGAGCCTCTTGCCAGCCCTCTTTCAGATACTTACATACATCAATGAGGACCCTCTGTGTCATCTCTTCTTGAGGCTGAACACAGCCTCAAACACAGCCCCTTCAGCTTATCCTCATAAGATAAATGCTTCAGTTCCCAAATAAATATAAGAGCTAAAACTTCCCAAAACAGTATTTCAAAACAAAAAAAACCCAAAACTCTTCTGTCTCCATATGCCAGAAAAATAAGGGGAAGAGATTAGTTCACTTAATGAGTTCACTTAATGCAATTCATTACCTTTTACTGAACTGATGTTTCTTGCTTTAATAGTATTTTAAAATTTTTTTTTACATGGAGTAAGAAGATTTGTTTGTGTAAGGAATAATAGCTGGTGATATGAGTCTGGTATTTTCAGGTAAATAAGAATGCTTTTTTTGTTTTCATCTTTACTTAAACACTGTATGAGAATGTAATTTCTTTGTTTCTTTATTTCCTTAGATGATCATTTGTTTGAGAACTAAAAGTTAGTTGGTTACCACAGTGATTTTTACTTCATTTTGCTTACACAGGAGCCGCTGATGTTTACATCCAGTTTGCACCATTTATTGAAATATTTCTTCTTCTGCTAGACTGAAATTTGTTTCACAGCCTCTTTACCTTGATGACTAGGTGAATGTAAGGTTCTGAGCATTAACCTTCAATGTTGTAATTTTCTTTTCTGTGAGGTCCTGAAAGATTTCTCTTAGCAAATGATTGTTTGAATTAGCACATGTAGGTTATTTGTATTTTGATACATTGGAATCTTCCATCTTGCTTGCAGTTGTTTCAAAACTGGACCATATTAAAACTTCAGGTGCAACTATAGCATGGATATAACAGGATCGCCAAAACATGTTATGAAAATTTATATCTTTTCAATGAAAAAGGACACATAGTTTTGTAGGAACTAAAATTGGAGGTTTCACTTGGAAACAGCATTCTTCAAACATTTACGGATTTAGAGTGTTTTGTTTAGGCTAGGAGAAAATAAATATTTAATTAAAAAAAATTCTTCTGCTTTTTCTTCAGTATCAAGTAGTTCTTTTTGCAAGCAGATATTGAAAGTCACATGTAATAAAGACAGTGGAAGAAAAGCTTAATTAATTTGATAAGAAAGCACTTCCTTTTACTAAGAAGGCAAAAATACCTCCCTCCTTCTGCCTCAGCCCTCTACCAATATTCTGGGAAACACTGAGTTTCTCTAAAATAAGCCTTTCTGAAAGTTTAAAAATGGAGAGTAAGGTGGTGAATTTAATTCCCACACTTTAAAATATTAATTGAAATATCCAATTTTCTCCCTTCTCTGTCATCAGATAGAGTTGTTCTGTCAAAGTTGATTAAAAAAATTGTAATTATTTCTGGTGGTGTGGAAGGTATGTAAACTTTCAAGGAAAAGAAATCATTCCCTCTTTGCAGGCAGAATCTGTAGTCAGAAGATGCTGCCTCAAATGATATTTTTGCAGTTGATTAGAGTTTGGGTTATACAGTGACAGTGGAGAGACAAAATCTCAGGATTCAGTAAATATTTCCTTGTAGAGGAAATATTTCTCTGTAGAAGAAATATCTCTCTCTTACTTGTAGAGAGTAAGAGAAACAGTCTCTGATTTTCCTCTGTGAGATGCTTTTCATATGTTACTTTCATTTGCTGAGAATGCTCTACCTTGACATTTAAATATAGAAAAATTGAAGGATACGGGAAGCCCTGCATTTGAAGGGAAGTAATCTGATTGTAGAAATGAGAATGACACCTAATAGCAGTATACCAAGTAGACTAAATTTCCAAAACATTGATCTGTATTCCTCATATCAAACACAGCACTTGGTGTTGCTTGATTCTTTTCAGCAAGAAGCATTTGTGAAGCAATCTATGTGACCAGATGGTTGATAAAACAATATGGTAATGACTATTGGTTTATTATTAAGGAGGTAACATAGTCGCACATCTGCTATATTCCATTGCAAACTGCGTGGTGTTTCCATGTTCAAAGGTGAAAACTGGAGACTGACTTTGGCAAGAGCTGTCTGTGTGAACAATGGAGTCAAAGGTACTCTCAGTCCTGGTGTCCTTTAACAAGAAAATTTTTCTGTCTCTGTGGCTGAGGCGGAAGCAAAGGACTGACAGGGAGGAGAGTTATGGTGGAATTAAGTAGCCTATCTCCTTCATATTCTGCAGGAAGTCTTTCTATCACTGCTGTTACAGTGGTGAGAATGATACTGCTGTGAAGGTGATGCTTCATTTCTGCTCCTTTAAGTGCTTAATCTCATACCTTTCTTGTGATTGTAGCAATGTAACTGTATAGTAAAAAAAAGCTCTAAAATACTCTGTGGTAGTAAAGACAAGCCTAGTATAAGCATGTTCATTAGTCTTTATATTCTTCAGTCAAGTGGAAGTTCAAAGTGTGTACTTACCAAGTAAAGAAGAAAAATAAATAGAAACAAGTGCCTTGACAGTATTTTTTTTTTATTTTGTTCACTTATTGCCATAGCAGTTGAATGCTTGTACTGTGTCCCTTTTTAAATGCATGCCTCAGGTCCCTTGGAACCTCCCCAGTGTCCCAGTACTTAGCTGAGCTTGCCTCAGGCCAGTGATACCATGAACATTGAACTCTAGTATTTCCCAATGTTTGCATACTAGTTTTCTCCTCTTCATACCATAGTGCTTGTCCTGTTTGGTGCAGTCTCAGTGGTTCACAGAGAGGAAGGGAAGGAAAGGAGACGTAGAAATGGATTTTGAAGTGTGTTCTTCTCAGAGCTAAATTTAGACTGAGAATGTCAATGCTGAGAGGACAGAGAGTATGAATTTTGGAAGTACTCAAAATTGAAATTTATTCAGTTGGAGACTAAAAATGTTGAGTTTATTTCCTTTTTTCTTATTTATTAATGATACAGATGCTATACAGTTTCTTTAAAAAAATTGCCTAAGAGTTTGTGAATTACAGTGTTATGCTGCCTTTATAGTTCCTATTTTTAGATTGATCCTCTCAGCTCCTAACATATATTCAGTATCTTGTCTTTATTGCAAAATAATTTTCTAAAGTCTGAAAACTTTCTTATTTCCCCTTGAGTAACAGTGATAGGTGTATTTTCAAATGCATAAGATATAGAAAAGTATCTATGGTAAATATGAATGCCAGTAATATCTTTGTCCCTGCCCTCAACTGCAATCACCCTAGGCATTTCTCATGAGTATATATTTGACTTGCATTTCTGTACACTTCAGTACAGTGCTTGTGGTTATGGCATATGTTGTCTTGTACCAGTATTATGTTGCTATATTTTCACTAAAAAATAAAAAAGAAAAAAAAGAAAAAGCACCATATCAAAAAAATCGGTAACAGTCTATTATTAATGGATGGAACTGTTCAGAAATTTAAGTGGATTCTACTTCTAGCATCACAGTTTAGACAAAGACATTAGGCAAATCCTAATGAATGCAGTCTGACTCAGAATCTAAAATAGGGATCTGTGAACAGCTTTTTTCTGCTTGATGTCTGAAGAGGGAGAATAACAATAATTTTCAATAATTCAGATTTTTTCCCAAAAATGAAAGGTAAATTTTTATTTTGATTGATAAAAATTGTTCCATGTGATGAAAAATGAAAACATTTTATTTGTTTATTTAATTTTTTTTCAATGAAAACAAATTTCACAAAACTATAAATGGAAGACATAGGACAGTCTTTTGCTTAGAATGCAAAAGAAAACTTCAGTAAGCAGAGATCTTATCGATGAAATTCTTGCATCCAAGGTCTTCTGTTTCCCAGGTTTTTAGCATACTTTGAGTCAGGCTGTCTAGCTAGGTGGCACAGCTTCATTTTCTAAGAAGTAATGAGTTAGGTTTTCTCTTGACTGAAATCCAAGTGTCCCATCAGTTTAGGATCTTTCTCATCCTGTTTTTCCATCTTACGATGCACAGTTAGTTTTTTTGTAGTGATTAGTAGTAGGAACAGCCAACAGGATCCATACATAAATGGTGCTTGTTAAAGATCTTTCCACTGAAGTCAACAGTAACCTTCAGATCAGGTCTGCCATGAAGGCTGTTAATCTCATTTTATTCAGTGTTGCATCGCTTCAGAGGTTGAACAGTCCCTGCTTAACACTCTTGGATTACTCATGCTCCCTATTGATTTTGGTTTGCATTTTCTTTGCATCCCGTTCCACCCCCACCTTCTGGCTACAGCAGCTTCAGGAAGGCTTCTGCTCAAGTCAGGTTTTGGATACCATTTTTCAGATACCATTTATATATGATTGGTCTCAGTGAAATGACTGTGATAACTTCCACTTGTAAGTCTTCTTTTTCAAGTGCTTTCAAAGGATGTAGGAGCCTAGAAAGTTACCTGTGTGTACCAAGAAGTGATAGAATACTGATTTTTTTCCAGAGTTTTGGCACATAAGCTTTCAGCTGCTCCAAACTTTCCAGTGAGAATAACTTCGAAAGAAATGGTTTACAAAAGGAAATAAAACAGATTAGAGGTTTGGACAAAGATTTGGGTGTACTTAATTTTGTTGCTTTTGGGGTTTTGTCTTTTTTTTTAAATTTGGTTATTTGGCCTTAGTACAACTAAACTTGAGTATCTGATCTGAGAACAAAAAGACCTTTAACAATGACTGCCAAATAAATGGATACATCTTAAATATTCTGTTTACACAATGGTATATTGCCTCACAATTGTGAAATTAACGTTTCCTGTTTTTCTAATAGACATTGAAAGATATATGAAAGGAAGAGAAACATTTGACATATGTACTCGGTATCATGGGAAAGTATAGAATTTTACATTAGTTTGTTATGCACAATGAGAATTGTCTTTGCAATAATTTATTCAAAACTTCTACAACTAATTCTGCAAGTTGATAATTTGATACTAACATTATAGCAATATTCACGGCCCTTTTTTGCCTAAGAAAAAGGAAACTTAAGTAATATTTTCAAGTTGATAGTTCATACTGAACTTGAGTTTCTGATATTCAATACTACAGAAAAGAAGAATGGATATAGAAATATGAAATGTACTTCTACATTAAGCTGCAAAGAGGAAAAAAATGTGGAAAGCTGAGTGTAAGTGGTATTGCAGTCTCCCATTACTGTGAAAACAAGAGACAGGATCTTTACTGGTACATCTGAGCCAAGTTGGAATGAAAGTTTCTTTTGTGTAGTTAGACAGCCCACTTTTCTATTTGGCACATCTTCTCACCCTGTGCAAAAACTGATGTTGTAATTTCTAACATTTCTTGAAAGAAAATAAAAACTTATTAATCATATGAATCACAATACATAAAAAGTAATGAAGTTTCCATATGCAAAATATATATATATATACAGAGCAGTCTTTCAGTTTGAAGTCAAATTGATTAGAATATTTACATTTTATCTTTAGCATCCATAGTTTATTGATCACAATGCTTACTGAAAAGTGTTGTGCATCTTTATGTAGATCTGTGAAAGATTTTTCAAATTTTATAAGGACAATTCATGCCTGTAACTGTAGTTTATAACTCAACATACTCTTTCAGCATTCCAAAGGGAGCCGGTATGCTTATGTGTTGGTATTTATTTGACTGACCCCAATTTCTCTTCTTGGGGTTGGTAGCAGAGTTGTGGAAAGTAAAAGGTTTCATTCTGACATCAAAACAAGAGTTTTTTTCTTTTTTTTTTTTGTTTGGTTCTTTTTGTTTGGTTTTGGTTGGTTCGTTTTGGGGTTTTTTTTTGTTGGTTGGTGTTTGGTTTTTTAATTAGATGTTAACATGGAAAATTATTGGGCAAAATAATAGCTTAATTGTAAAAAAATGATTTTTTTTTAAAAAGGACAAATTCATTAAAAGCCAGGTGGACTATGTGAAGAAGTAACTTTATTCACTAGAATCTCATTGAAGCAGGGAGATATGAATGTATCAGCCTGAGGCCAAATGTATGTATGCTTTCATGTCAGTGCAAAGGAAAAGAAGAAAAAGAAAGGAAAGGAAAGGAAAAGAGAAGAGAAGAGAAGAGAAGAGAAAAGAAGAGAAAAGAAAAGAAAAGAAAAGAAAAGAAAAGAAAAGAAAAGAAAAGAAAAGAAAAGAAAAGAAAAGAAAAGAAAAGAAAAGAAAAGAAAAGAAAAGAAAAGAAAAGAAAAGAAAAGAAAAGAAAAGAAAAGAAAAGAAAAGAAAGAAAAAAAAGAAAAGACAAGAAAAGAAAAAAGAAAAGAAAAGAAAAGAAAAGAAAAGAAAAGAAAAGAAAAGAAAAGAAAAGAAAAGAAAAGAAAAGAAAAGAAAAGAAAAGAAAAGAAAAGAAAAGAAAAGAAAAGAAAAGAAAAAAGAAAAGAAAAGAAAAGAAAAGAAAAGAAAAGAAAAGAAAAGAAAAGAAAAGAAAAGAAAAGAAAAGAAGAAAACCCAAGCAGTGTAGTTTACCTGGAATTTTCAGTTTAAATGACGAATGTTACAGAAATTCAATAGAAGGAGAGTTAGTCAATTAAACACTGTGGACCAATGGACAAATTACTCAAAATTCAAAATACTCAAAAATCAAATTACTCAATTATTTGATTGAGGTCTGGAGTTAAGAACATTTAAATGAAGAAAGCAGAGAGACAATCTGGGTGAGCAGACAGATTGTCTCAGCAAACAGCTCTGTCAAAGAAAATTGGTATATCATGCCTGAGGAAGAGTAGGAAAAGTTAGGACTGCAGTACTACTTAAGGTGGTGAGACTATGTAAGGAGGCTCTGAAGCAAAAAAAAAGGGCAAAAAAACCTTTTCTAAATACCTTTAAATGTTCTTTCGAGAAGCAATGTTATGGTAGAACTAAGATTATGGGATGCAACTCAGTGTTGTGAGAAGAGATGCAAGGCAGGATGGCTCAAATTACTGTTATTTAAAGACTGTTCTGTAAATTGGCAATAATATTCTCACTGTTTATTATTAAGAAAATTTTAAAAGAGAGTAAAAAAACTATAAAGCAATCTCTGAGGGTAGAAATATATTTTTATATGTTCTCTTTTTAAATATGTAGGAGTTTATGCATGCTATTTGCAAAAAAAAACAAAAAAACCCAACAATTTTAGAGTATCCAAAAAGGTAGCAGCATAAAATACCTGAGTGTTAATAGGCATTAGACACTGAAAGACATCATATAAAAGCAAGCAAAATAGGAATTTTGTGAATTAACATAAAACTGCGGTAAGGCAAAAGAGTCAAGAACCAAACTGCTGCCCTTTCCTACAAAAAAAAGTCTGTGCTGGAGGGCTAAAATATCCAAAGAGAAGCCTTTTCAAGCATATCAGAATAATAAAGCTGATAGCCAAATGAGGTACAACAGGACTGCCAAGGACAGCAAATCCATAGCAGGTGGATTCTGTGGCTTGAGCTTCCTACGGAGGGACATAACAAAGTAGCCACAGTAGAGCTTTTCTTTGTTTCAGAAGTTGGAGGATCTTCTGAAAGAAACACAGATCCAAAAGAACAGTTTAAAGGCCGTGGCAGATTTGTTCCCCAACTTTTATAGCTGATCACATTGTGGGGGATATCCCTGTGGTCAGTTTGGGTCAGCTGTCCCAGCTGTGTCCCCTGCTGACCCCTTTAGCACCCCCACACTCCTCACCAAGGGAGGTGGCATGAGAAGTAGCTGGAATATCTCTGTGTTATCAACACTGTTTTGGTCACAGATCCAAAGCACAGCCTCACACAAGATACTGTGAAGAAAACTAACTCAGTCCCAGGAAAAAACAGCACCATAGTTGAGTATATGAATCATTTTATATAATGTATCATAACTGAAATCTGAAAAATCCAGGCATTTGAGAGTTTGACAAAACCCTGCCAAGTGTAGTTTTTTGTAATTAAAGTAAGCACTACTATTTTTGTAACTTTCCAATAATTAATCATGATGGGAGCAAAGAACAAAAAGCGCATTTCATGCACATAATTCTTTAATCTTCTGTGTTTTACAGAAGATTTCTGATTACATTCCTGGCCTGAACTGTTCATTCTGTGCTACTTAGAAATGGGTTTTTCCCCTCTCCTGACTTTTCTTCTAGTAGCTGCTGTAAAATATCTCTGAAGTTGGACCAGTTCAGGTTCACAGTTGGAGAGATATTAAAGTTTGTTGTATTCTACAAATGAATGTCCTATTTATTCTTTCTTTTTAAATCATTATAAATGGTTTTAAAAGAAACGAATGCTTACCATTCACATGGAACCCATCTGGTTTTCAAAAGCATCCATCAGTTTATGTTCCAAATGACATGACACAGTTTTTGCAAGAACTTTGAGTCCAACACTATACAGTAATTGCAATGAACTTTTGTAATGAACTCACACATGGATTTCCATCACAAAAAAAACCCCAAAAAAAGTCTTGTTAAAATTGCTTCAGTCTAAAATTCTTCAGAGTTGTGGTTCAAAACAAGAATGTTGCATCAATGTAAAGCATATTACCACAGTTTATTTAATGATAACATTCAGGAGCAGATGTACTTGTTTACTGTTTGAACAGCTTAAATCCTCACATTCCCCCTCTTTTACATCAGCAGTTGTTTTTGGCAGCAGTTTGCAACTGCTTACAGCTGTTAAAAGTTCTTGTGGATTTTCTTTCTACTGGTCACAATACTGTACTGGCAGTAATTTCTCTGCAATTCCACAGTGGACTCCACAGTGTATCTCATTCAGGAGGGAAAATATAGTGTGAAGTGCCATGAGTTTTTAGGATAATCATACAATGAATAAGGGAAATCATAAAATCTTGGTAGGAAAGTAAGTATGGGTGTTGTTTGGGTGAGTTTTTTAATATTGTTTGGTTTGGCTTACTTAGAAACCTTTGAGTTAAATCTGAGGATCAGAATGCTTTTTATTATAATGTCCAAGAAAACGTAACTTTACTTTTTTGTTCTTTATTTGAAATTACTTGTCTTATTTATGATCGTTGTCCAAGAAAAGTGTACTACTTTGAGGAGTAGTAAAGAAAAAAAATATATTTCTTTTATAATGTCAGCTCACTTTAGTGCTTTCTTAGAAGAGCCAGTAGAGAACAAACTATCATGGTTGTGTATGGTATTCCAAGCCTTGCATCTTGTCTGAGTCCCTCATATACTGTGGCATGCATAACTGTTGCTGAAACTACAGCTCAATTAAATGTTTCTACTTAAATAAGACAGTTACAAAAAGAAAATAAAAACTTGACATTATATAAATACACTTTCAAGGTAAACAATTTTTTTATTATTCTGTGATTTATTAATAACTATTGCTCTAACAATGAGCAGTCTGTTTACAAGTATTCAAGATGATGTCTTTGACAAATTGTTTTTGTCCAAAAATGACAAACATGAGAATTTCAGGAGCCATAAAAAAGCAGTGGCTTGAATAGGCAAGTGAAATTGGAAGGAAAAAAAATGACAAAAGCAAGTTAATGAAAACTGAAGCAATGAAGCCCTATTTAGCTTAAGCTGTAGGGTATAGTTGTCGATGACACAATAGTATTTGCTAAACAGTTTGTTAAACTGACATTTGCCTGTATTCTTAGGGGGAATGAATTAGTTGAGATACAATCTGACATGCATAGCCCTTGACATTTTAATGCAAGTTTAAGCATTGCATTTCAAGCAGCTCTTGTAATCATTAGTGAGGCACAGAAGGGAGTTGTGCTTTCACTTACTAAACCACTAATTTATTAAGATAGTGAGATGTTTATTAGAAATATAGCAAAATTTGCCAAATATACAATTTCTTATATGCTATTATTATAAACGTGTATTTATGAAGAAAAATTGGATACTGAGTTCTGTCATGTGCTTCCATCTACTACTCTAGTTGTGAAATCAACTCTAATGATAGATTAGGTCTTCCACTAAGAAAACTCATAGAAATTTTGTCTTTAGGGATTAAATAAGAGATACCAAGAGATTAATTAATCAACAGTAATTTTCCATCTACTGCAAATGAGCTATTTGCAAGAGATAATTAAAGGTGGTATTTCTTAGGAGAATTATGAGAGCTACTGAATCACCTGTTGAAAAATTTATTTTCAGCATTGTTCATCTTCATATTGATGTGCTTGCATAACTTGAGAATGTAAATAATGGGTTACTATTCCCATTGGATCATTTTAATGCTGACATTTTTGTCTTCTCCACTTCTGATTGTTAAGTTGCAAGACCTTTTGTGCAGGACAGAAACTTTTCTTTCTTGTATGCTGCTCTCGGAGATTAGACTTTAGTTAGACACTGACCTTTCTTGACAACAGTTTAGAGTCAGACCACTGCCTTACACAGAGTGGCAAAGTTGAAGCCCACAGTCTTGATATAATGTACAAAATAATCTACTGAGTTCTTGAACATAGGGAGTTCTTTACCACTACTAGCCAAAAATTATTGTAGGATGATCTTCCCAGTCCATCCTTATAACAAATTACACTAACTAGCTTTCTCTTTCTATGAAAGAATTAAGTCTTCCAGTTTGTCATCAGTGAAAAGTATACTGGTTAGGGGTGCTGTTTTCTTGAAAAAAAAGTGAGCAAAAAACTCCATGTCACACAGCCACACAGCTGGGTTTTTTTATATCCTACAAACAGCTTGAGATTGATTGCACTCAAATTGCTTGGCAAAGTAATGGGCTTCAAATACTGAAGCTCTAAGTAGAAAAATACACCACTTGGATTCATACATGGGTATTTTAAATTTGTGTGAGACCATGGTACATACTTAAAATTCTTAAAAGCTTTGTTAAAGTGTGTTAATTTTAAGTAACTCAGCAGTTGTTAATAAACGTTAATGCCAAATGGCAGCCTTTTCACTGTTGCATTAACAACAGAGGCAGCTAACATGATGCAGGTTTGGATATCAGTTCATGCCAGAAACACACACAGAAGGAGGGGTGGAAAGAGTGGTTTTAGGTGCTCGGCCATGGTGGTGAGGCACAGTCCTCAGCACTGGCTGCCACGACTGCCCTAGTACAGCAGAACCCTCAGCTCATGGCGAGTTCCAGAGCCAGAATGCAGATTTTAACCTCTGAGGCTGCAAGAACTGTCTGGACCTTGCTGAGCTTGAGGGAGAAAGAGAGTGTCCTTGGCCGCAGAATGGGTAATGTGTTTGGGTATTTGTGTCACCAAGTAAAGGACTGCAGAAGGATGTCAGTAGACATCCATTAGACTGCACAGTATCAGAGGTGACAAAAGTGAGTAACTAAGAGTAACTAACCCCTTCTTTGCCTGCAGATGGGCAGCTAAAGACAATTCAGTGCCTGGTAGCATGCAGGCTAGCAGCAGCAGGCTGAGAGCTCTGTTCAGTGAGATGTGAGCCAGTTCTGCCTACATAACCCAGGAGCATTGGGAGGAAGCTGAGTGAGAGTAGGGATTTACACTAAGTGGTACATAAGCTAGCAAGGTGCCCTTGCAAGTAATGAAAGCCAAGAGTATCCTGGTCTACATCAGCCAGACAGTCACCAGCAGGTTGAGGGAGATGATGAGGGCACATGTGAAGAGATGAGTCCTGTTCTGGGCTCCTCAGTAATAGATAGATGTGGACATGTTGGAACAAGTCCAGGAAATGTTTGGCAAGACAAATAAGGATTTGGAGAGTCAGTCCTGTAAATAGATGCTGAGAGGGCAGGGTTTGCTTAGACCTGAGAAGTCCCAGGGAGATTTTGTTAACATTAAAAAGTATTTGATGGGGTGCAAGTTCTCTCTCCTGAAGACCTATTTCAAGTAAATTCTAAATAAGTCCTTGCTCATCAGTATATGGGACTTGTCTACTGCCAGAAGTAGCAAGAAGTTTTTTAGGCTGTCTCTCACTTCTTTATTGGCAGAAACCAAATGAAATGTGTTGCAAAATTCTAGTTGTAGGTCCCATCATCACTTGGCTGGAGCACACTGCAAGCCCTTTCAGGTGTCCTTGTTACAGAAGCTGGGATTGGATGGATCCAAGTATTTGCCAGTATCCAGACACAGCAGCTGAGAAATGTTGCCTTGATAATTAATACCAGCCTTTAAAGGGTGGTGGGGAAATGTGACACTATAGACATGACAGAAACAAGGAGCTGTTTAGGAATGACTGAGTGTCTTATAGAGGAGAGGCACTATATTTAATAAAATTAGAAAGTCAGTAGAAATAAAATGGCGTATGAGATCTCTGTGAACTAAAATTCAGCACCTAAACTGGGACAGCATTGCTTTAATGTTGTATCAGCAATTGCCCAGAGGTGTGGAACTGAGCTGTTCTTGTCAAAGGAAGGCTACGAGTATAATATCAACCTTCTACAACCCTTTGGCAGATTCTTTAGGTATCACAATAAAATGCAGTGCAAAAGAGTATTTCTTAAAAGCCTGAATGTTCTCAGTGCAGCTCAGATAGTTTAGTTGAAAACACAGCACAGATCCTGGTCCAAATAATTAACTTTCAAATAACTATGTAATTACACACATATGCATGCTACATTTTAGAATGGTCCCAGAAATCACACATCATGTTTAAAGCATAAAACAAGGAAAGATAATAGATATCAAAATTAACTGGTGTTATTTGTATCTTTTCCTGCAAATTAGGCAAAGAAGTAAGAAAATAAGTTCCAGCAGATGAAATGTTAAACTGCAATAAAGATGTGAAAAAGATTCTGAGTGACTGAGTTGAAGTAAACCTTTTTTTAGACACATCAGATTCAAGAAATCTGCCAGAGAATTGCTGGGCTGAGAGATGATCAAAGAGTGTTCAAGAAAGATAAGGTCATTGCTGAAAAACTAAATTAATTATTTGAATCAGTTTTTTCTACGGAGACTGTCAGGAGGGTTTCTGCACTGGAAACATTATTTACAGTAGAGGAGTTGGAGAAACAGTTGCAAACTGGATTGTTAACTGAAGAGGTGCAGAAAAAATGGACAAATTGAATAGTGAAAAGGAACTCAAGGCTAAAACAGGTGAATTATAACAGTTTTTATTTAACTCCTCACTGTCAGATATCCTCAGTAACTAAGAAATGAAATGCCATTTATTTTAGTAGCATTCCTTAGTCATCCAAGGAAACTACAGATCTGGAAGCCTGATACCTGTGCAAAGCTAATTAGTTGTAAAGAAATTAAAAGAAAAATGGAACTGGTAGAAAGATACATTTCTTTGTTCCAATTTCAGAACTGGAAGTATTAAATGAGTTTAGTATGAGGCAGACGTAAAACCAGCAAAGGAAGGATTTCTTTCCCTACAACATGTAAATGAGATGAGAAAATCCTAATTAACTGATGGTGTAGATATTGAAAGGTGACTTGGATTAAAGTGAGACGGAGTTCATGGAAATACTTTGAGGCTTACCAGATGTATAGAAACTACCTATAGCTCAGCAAATCCCTGAGGAACTATTATGTATGCTTGCCTTCATCTTACTGTTAGCATGCTGGCTTGGATGCTGTATGGGGCAGACTGCCAAGCTGGATAGGTCTTTTGGTTCTGACATGGTCCAGAGATTCTAATGTACTTGAGATGTCTTTTGAATATATTTGGTAATGTTCCTGTTGTTCAGCATTCTTGCAGGCAATCTAAAAAATCGGAAAACTGTGTAATAGCAGCATTTGTTGGTAATGTGAAATTTAAGATAATTTGTTCTATTAGCAGCTTATCATACTACATGAAAAATACTATATGGAAATGAGGGTTGCTAAAAGCAGAGTAATAAATATAAGAAGAAAAAAAGAATTATGAATGAATGCTGATGGATTAGTTTTAGACTAAATTTCTCTTCATGGTAGAGAACTTGTAACATCCTCCACAGTTCTCAGATAAGAAAAAGTTGATTTATCATCATACTGAATTTTAAAAATGAAAATATGTTGACTGCTTACAATATTCTCAAATGACAAATTAGAATACTTTCAATTAAATAATTATGAGTTTCAGGTTTAAAAGGGAAAAGAAAACAAAGAAAGAGCAACTGCAGCAGTGACAGTGATGTGTGTTGTTTTTTTTTAAGAAGCAAATTTCCTCACACTGGGACAAGGGTATGTAGTGATGAAAAACATAATGGTTGAAAAATAGAGTAGAACTCTAATACAGAAGAAGGCAACTGGTAGATATTAAACTCTATGACTCAGATTCATGCTGTAGCTCAGGAAGCCTTTAGACTGATTAGTCAGAGGAAGTGATCATATTATATTAGAGGGATCAGTGTTGAAACACTCTGTTTCTTATAGTCTTTCATAACTGTTTTCTTCTGGCCTCTCTTGGAGAGTCTTAAATATTCCATTTGTTGGAATATAGTAATGGACAAATGCCTTGTTAAGAAAAAGTATTCTTTACTTGAAATCAGAGTATCTTTCATTTAGAACCCAAAATTATGATTATTACTTTAGTCTGAGAAATGGTAAATAAAAGTTGTCCATAAAACCTGAACAAAATTTGATATTACTCCCTCAGGGCGACTTAGATTATACAAGTTGTAGCAGCCCAGTTGGTGGATTAAAGTATTAATATTTTCCTAGAATCCTGAGCTTTTGACCTTTGCTCTGCTGTGAAACTATGGAGTGGCTCACAATGCAGCGTGGGCACAGCTAACGCAGGTTGTAGCTGATGTGTGGAAGGGGGGCTAATCTTCACAGGACCTGTATGTGGAATACTGTGATGATCTTTTATGGCATAGGGATAGATGCTTAGTGAGGATTGTGTTCACTGGGACAGTTTCCAAGTCTGATTCAAAAATACTTGGAAGGCTGGGGCCACATTAAATGCGTCTTGACCGAAAATGCGCTGTCCTGGGAACAGTGCCTTTCAAACAGGTGCAAGATAGTGGATGGAGATGAAAAGAGTAAGTGTGCTCTGGAAAAACTCAGTGATGCCTCATTGGGAGAGTCATATTGAAAATACTGTAAATCTAAACCTATTTAAACTTCTTTAAATTGAGATTCTTACTGGATTCTTTTCTGATTCATGACAGATGTTCCTAAAGTATTCTTAATTATTCTTCCTTATTCTCTTTTCAAGGAGTAGGAAAAACTTGGTTGGACAGTTTTCAAGTTGATTCTAAATGTTTCTAGGAAGAAATGAATGATTTCATCACAGATGTTTATAGGAGGAGAAATAATTTAGAGTAATTAATTTTTCTAGTGTAAAATTTTCACTTAAGATTAATTTTGATAAAATTATCTAGTTTTGAATTTTCTAGTCTCAGTGACATTTTGCTGTACATACTTGAGCAGGTGCCATATTTCATGCAGGACATAGCTGCATTTCAATAATTATGTGAACGTAATTGTTGTTTTAAAATTAAATTGTGAAATATTTAAAGACAAGTCTTAAAAAATATATAAATGGAAGTCATCATCTTACTAGATTAGCCTTGCCAAATAGATGAACTGCTGGCAGATAATCCTTTCAAAAATGGGATCTATTCTAAAATGAAAACCTCTGGTTTTATTTTGTTAACTTACATTTTAGTTCTGTAAAACTTTCATTCCAAAGATGTGTTTTTCCCCCATCAGTGTCTGAAGACTAAATTTTTTGTTTTTAAAATAATCAAAAGGTATGACTGCTGATTGTCAACTGTGTCATTTGTGGTCAAGCTGTGTCTCTGATTAATACTGCTAACTCCCTGTGGGCACTTGCTTCTTTTGATACATGGGATTTCACTTGCATCTTTGTCCTCCAACCCCCAAAATATTTATTTTTGTCTTTTTGAAGAGATAGTCAGATTGCCATGCTGTTTATTACTGCCATGGTGCTGTTGTTCTACCAGACTGAGCAAGGCGCTACTTTCGATTTATTTCTTCTTTATCTCTGGAATATCAAACTTTGGTGTTTAGCATTCTATTGCTTTAAACCATAACCCATGTATGTTTGCTGGCAGTATAAAAAAAATCTCTTGGATCTTGTTTTAAAGGAAGGCAGTTATGGTGTGAAAAAATACTCTGAATAAATATGTTTCCTTACTCACAAATAAATATTATGCAAAAAAATCTTCAGGCATGTGTTTTTGCTAAAATTCTCCTTCATTTGGAAAGATCTGTCAATTTCCACTTGACTTGTTGCCACCTTCTTTAGGCTTTTGAAGTTTTCTCTCCACACATGTTCTCTCTTCACCAGGGATTTGAGCAGTTCTCTCTCTGGTCATGTGCTTTTGTCCTATTTGTAGCCAGACATTTCTCATTCAGGACCTCCTCCTTGCTTCCTCTGGGCTTTTTTTTATAACCTTTTGTTTGCACCATGTCTTTTTCACAACATTTTATTCTGTTTGTTTCCAGATGTGTCCTTTAGTTACTTGTAGTTAGGAACAGAACTGAGTCAGAGCTCAGTGACTGTATTGCTGTGATCTGAGTAGGAGGTAGTGATATCACCTGTTCCTGGAGGCAACATGGCAGAAATCCAGAGGTGCTGATTCATACACAGGCAAGATATAATTGATGGCTGCTCCTGGCAGAGTGGTTCCCAGTGATTTGGTGTACCTGTAGATACAGTGGAGCAGAATGCTGGACATGATGAGGTATACAGTTTCCCTCTTGGCAGAAAAAATCTCAGTATCACTGAACTGTTGGGGTTGGAAGGGACCTCTGAAGAGCATCTAGTCTAAGCCCCCTGCCAAAGCACAGTCACGTAGCACAGGTTACATGGGAACGCATCCAGGTGGCTTTTAAATGTCTCTGGAGAGGGAGATTCCATACTTCCTTGAGCAGCCTGTTCCAGTGCTCTGCCACTGCCAACCTAAAGAAATTCTTCCTCAATACTGAGGTGAAACTTGTTGTGTTTAGAGACCTTGCTCCTTGTCCTAACACCACTGAAAAGAGTCTGGCACCATCCTCTTGACACCTGCCTTTGAGATAATTAAGTGAGTTGATAGTATCGCATAGGCAATGCAAGTCAAGTAGTTGTTCAGTAAGTCAATCCAGCACCTCCAAAAACTCCAGGAAACAAGAGCTGCTGCTTTCCTGGGAGCAATAGATTTACAGTCTCTTTCCTCAGTGTGAGGCAGCCACTGCTGAGTGCCAGCTGGTGTTTGAGTGCAGCTGTTTGCCTAAACCAGCGCTGACATGACCATGTTCAATGACAGAAAATGGCCGTGTGGCCTGACCTCTCACTCAGAGCACTGAGGTATGAGGCAACACATGTTCATTGCAAAGAATAAATAATTTTCTTATTCATTCCAATGTTCTGCACATTTGGCTTAGCATCTGAACATTCTTTCAGTGTACCAGCCTGTAATAAAAATGCCCCAATTAAAATTTAACACTTGAGAATACAGGAAAATTAATGGTTTCTTTCCTCTCTCCCTCTAGGTGCTCATTAACAGTATTTTGCTATACTTGACATGTTTCTTATTGTAGGCCTTTTCCAAGAACAGTTCTGTAGCAGCCCATCTGCTTTATTTAGTTGATTCAGAGCTAATGTGTACCATGATCAGCTACAAAGATAGGAGGGGAAGAAGATGTCTTGTTTTTTGTTGCCTTGCCCTTGATATGTCAGTTGGGGACAGAGAGTCTCTATGAAGGAGCCACAGAGTTTAGCTAGATTTCTAGATTTTAGGATATGGCAGACAGAGAAAAGGGGAGGCAATCTTTACAGAAACTATAGTGGTAGTGTCTTTGGAAAAACAAATGCCAAACAAAGTTCTCAGAAGTGATAAAGACTTTCCTCTGGGACCAGGTGAAAACAGTTGCAACTCAGAAAATTGTTTCACCTTGCTGAGAACAAAATTCAAAGGAGATGTGTAAAGAGACAGTGGGAAAGGAGAGGTGCTTATGATGCTGATTTTTTCTCATCTAGCTGTTGTAGTTTTCAGTATTTGAAAAGTTCAAAAGCCTTTTGATGATCGCTCTAAGAGGTGCAAGCTGACCCCTGTTGAATTCTGAATCCCATTGCAAGTACACATTCCCTTAACTCAAAATTTCTGAGCCCATTTGGTTGTATGATTACCTAATTTCAGACTGGGTGAGGAGAAGTGAATTGCCTGCGGCATGGACACTGGTTTAGGGCCTGGGTTACACATATGCAGTTTGGGATGCAGTCTTTTTTTAGCTGATGACTTTCCTTTGCTCTAAATGCTTTTATTATAAAGACTTTTCATAGCTGAGGTCTGTGGACACATGGAATATTTTGGGGGAAATCTACTTTCTAAGGAAAGAAGTTATTCTGCATGTACAAATGCATTAACACAATGTCTGTAATGATATTTGTTGGCCTAATCATGACAAAATTGATGTAATGTAATTCCTTACTGCTTTAATAATTCTTCAGATTCACACTTCTCTAATTAATGGACGACCTAGTGCCGACGATCCATCACGTGAATTACTGGAGTTCACCTCTGCTCGCTTTATTCGCCTGAGATTCCAGAGGATACGGACACTAAATGCTGATTTAATGATGTTTGCACACAAAGATCCAGCTGAAATTGATCCCATTGTCACAAGGAGGGTAAGTTCTGGCAAGACAGTAGAAAGACGTGTAGAAGTTATCTTACTTATTTGTAAGTGCTGTACCTGCCTTTGTTTGCCATAGGAAATTTTAGGAGTTGATGATTACTTGCTGTTGTCTTTCAAAATCCTGGTGCTGGAGAATTCCCTGTGCACTCTATTTTGTTATCTTCTCTGGAGCAGAATTGACAATTTTACCTTTTCTGCATAAAGGTGTTATTAACATAAACACCCAGCTCCTCTGTCTGCAAACATTTGGATGTAGGTATTTGGCAAGTGTTTGCTCTTAGTATCTCTTGCCTCTTCTGCTACTCAATCGTTTTGTTACCTTTAACATGCCTTGAATATTCCCTTTGAGTAAAATTTCTAATTGTACTATAAGTAGTAGTAGGGTCTGAATACAACACTTTTAGCATTTGCATATGATTGAGGGTAGCAACACGAATTTTGTGCTTTGCTTTAGCTTAAAAGAATGGATACAGCATTTAAACTCATACCATACGCATTTTTCTAGTAAGCCTTCTCAAAAACTGGTTTGGTGGATATATAATACTCCTTTTTTTTTTTTTTTTTTTTTTTTTTTTTTTATCACTTCCTCCTCCTGTTGGTCATCATATTATAGTGGTAGCCTAATGTTCCAAAACAAAAATAAGTCCTGTTTTGAAGGGGGGTTTATCATTATTTTTTGGTTAATATAATTTGTCAGTGATGGCGAAGTGCTAAGAAAATTTGTTTCTTCTGTTTCCATTTCCTTGTCTAAACAGAGAGTGCTGGCAATTGCTGAAAGTTTGGAACAAGCCATTTTGTTTTGAATTGCAAACCTAGAATCCCTTCCAGTTGAGTGCAGTTATTGCAGCCTCACTAATTGTGAATACTGTGTGTCTGTGTAAAAGTGGATATTTCATAATCTGGTTCTAAGCCAGTAGAAGTGAAAAATTGAGTTAACACTTGAAAAATTATTCTAAACCCATGAAGATGGAGTGCAGGACAATACACTGGTTTCTCAAACCAACAAAGAACCATAACTTCTGTGCGGCATCTCTCCATGGGGCTGACCTCAAAGGATCAAGGAGCAACTGAAACTTGCCACCCTTGTCAGGAAACAAAGGGTAGCCACAAATTATATATTTTCTTTGTGTTGGAAGTTTAACTAGGAGTGATCAGGGCTCTCATTATGTTTGATATATGTATTCATGATCTGATAAAGAGGTTGAACACTGTAATAGCAATATTTGCAAATAGCATATGTTTCATTTGATTAGTCAGCTGTGAGCATGTTGCAAGACCCTTGTCGAAACAGAAGACAATGAATGAGATTCACTTTTCACAGGCTTTGTAATATAAGATTATGAATATCTTTCTAGCCTCCTTTCTGCTTAGGGCTCTTAATACTCACCAAAGCAAAAAAGAGAAATGGCCAAATGGCAGAAAACTGGTCAAAAATACTTAAATCTCAATAATAAAAACTGTTTCATGATCATTCAAAAGGCCAATAGTGAAAAACAGTTATTCTTTCCACAGTTCAGTGAATGCCCAAATTAGACCCAGCTAAGGTGAACAAAGTTGTTTCATAGGTTTTTTCCTGGCTTTTCTCCTCTTCCCATCATCATACCTTTTCTTTTTCATATTTTCTGAAGAGAATAAATTCTATAGAATTTTACTTTTCATTATCCAGTGTGCATATAGCTTTTTCTTATTCTCATGTTTTTGTATGCTGTGTATAAATTGACATGGCTTTTGTGACTTCAAACAAATGGAACTGTGCCAGTTTTACACCCTTTCTTTCACTCAGCCTGAATCTGTTGATCAAGACACGGCTTGGATTACACTGTCTGCTATATTTGTAATAGATCAAAAAAGAAATAAAACAGGACCTGACAGTTTTGTCACAAGAAATGAATTCTGCAATATGGCACCTGCATTTTAGAATCCACTTAGCAATTCAATTTCTGTTTTGTCTTACAGTATTACTATTCTATAAAAGACATCTCCGTTGGAGGCATGTGTATATGTTCAGGCCATGCAAAGGCTTGTCCACTGGATCCAATGACCAATGTATGTATTTTTTTTAATGTGCCTTATTTATAGGGTGAAACATGAGGAAAAAAAAGAAAAAAAAAACCCTGATATTGATATTCTTCAGAGTTCTGTGAATTTATGTCTGT